>NW_025423759.1:0-155492 GCF_020740605.2 Lemur catta | reverse complement strand
CCCGTAGGTGCTGTGTAGATTCTCTGTGACTTTGACTGTGATCCTTTTTAAAAATTGCATTCATTATTGTGTATTTGCTAGGAAATAAGAAATATCGAAACTATCGATTGAACGTTGATTTCATGTAGAGCTGTCTTGCGGGACTCACCTAGGCTTTCTACAGGTCTCCCATGCCTAGGGGCAAACAGTGTATTTTGAGAACCGTAGGAGGTGAGGACAATGAACGAGGTGATTTTTCCTTTCCCACCTATTATTAGTGTTTTCCCTTGTTTTAGTGTGTATTTTAGAGCGTCTGTTGCAGTATTGACCAGAAGAATCTCATTATCAACACCCTGGTCTTGCTCGTGACTTTCCAAAGAATGTTTTTACTTCTGAATCCTTAAGACTATTTTCTAAGGATTTAGACTTTTGAAAAGAGTTTCCAGATGTCTTCTCTTCTGGATTCTTAAATTATTTTATCGTGAACGAATGGCCAACTGTTCAGATTCTATTCTTCTGCATATATGGATAGGATCAAATTTCTCCTCTCATAGGGTAACGTGGTCGTCTACTTGGACAACCTTAGAATTTGTCCTGAATTCAGAGCCGGTCCGTCAGAAGTTCCGGAGGCCCGGACCTGCGGCAGGTGTCTGAGGGGCGACAGCCTCGGGGACTGAGCCTCCACATGTCAAACCTGACCCTCTCTCCAGGGGCCACGGGACAGGGTCCGGGCCGGCCGGGGGCGGGAGCCGGGGCGGGCGCGGAGGGCGGAGGGGCCCCGGGCCACCCCACCCCACCCCACCCCCGTTTCCAGCCCAGGGGGGTGGGACAGAAAAAGAGGCACAGCAAAAAGCCTAGGGCACCCGGTATTCCCAGGCGGTCTCCCATGCAAGTACTAACCGGGCCCGACCCTGCTTAGCTCCCGAGATCAGAGGGAATCGGGCGGGCGGGCGCGTTGCGTTCGGGGTGGTATGGCCACAGAGGCCGGCGGCCGCCCCCGGACGCCTCAAGAGGCCGAGCTGCTGCTACGCGTCCCTCCCTGCCCAGTCGGGTCCCTCCCGCCGCCCTGGCCCTTCGCTAGCCCACCTGCCCCTATGGGGGGGCGGGCGCAGGCGGAGCCTGACGGGTCTCGCGCGCACCCCCCCTGCCCCACCCGAACCGCGGAGGCACCGCCGTCGCACATCCCAAGGAGCAGACCCACGGGCACGCGCGCAGGGACAGACTTCCACGCGTGGGGGCGGAGGGCCAGAGCCCGAGAGTGCGCGCGAGAGGGCCCTCCGCCGCCTCGCGCCAGGGCACGGCGGGGAGGGGCTTGCGGGCAGGGCCAGGACAAGGAGGCAGGGCCGTGGCTGCCGCTGGTCCTTCACCCGGAGGTCCTGAAGACGTGCAGTGTCCCCCCCACCGCGCCACCCCCACCCCCGTCTGGGGAGGACCGTTCTGCCCCGATTCCCGTCAGGGCCTGCGTGTGGCAGCAGGCCCCGCGCGGGGGCGGGGCCGGGGGCGGGGGGCGGGGGGGCCAGAGCCGGCTATCCTGTTGCACCGTGGGGTGGGGTTTGGGGTGGGTTGCCACGGGTCGGGGGGCCGGTGGGTCGTTTGGGTTTGGGTGGGAGTGCTCCGCGTGTGTCCTCTCTGCCCGGGTGGCCGGCGACTTGCCCTGTGCGGTGCGCCGGTGTGTCTCTCGGGAGCCCCGGCGGCGGCGAGGAGCCCGCCCGGCGTGAGGCCCGGGCCCGAGGCCCGGGTGTGCGGCGGAGAGGAAGTCCACGGTGGGCTGGGGGTCCGGGGGCCCAGGGCACGGTTTGCCGCCGTGGGCTGTCCCGCGCCGGGTGCAGGGGATGTCCCGGAGTGCGGGGCGGGGCCGGAGAAGAGACCCAGCGGCACTTAGGGATCCCGCCGCCCGGCCCGGCCCCGTGTGGGGCCCAGGGCTGGGGCTCGGCTGCCGGCCGAACGGAAGGGCTGGGACGCTCTGCTGCTGCCGCTGCCGCCGCCGCCGCCGCCGCCGCCGCCGCCGCCGCCGCCTGGCGGTGCTGCTGCAGCGGGGGAGAGGGGAGGAAGGCCCGGGCGGGGGGCAGCGGGCCGCGCCGGGGGGCCGGGGGCCGAGCGCGAAAGGGGGGGGCGGGCGCGGAGCGCGGGGGGGCCCCCCACCCCCCCCCGACCCCCCACGGGCCGGCGGGCGGGACAAAAGAAGAGGCAAAAGCCTACAGCACCCGGTATTCCCAGGCGGTCTCCCATCCAAGTACTAACCAGGCCCGACCCTGCTTAGCTTCCGAGATCAGACGAGATCGGGCGCGTTCAGGGTGGTATGGCCGTAGACGGCGGCGGCCGGCCCCGGACGCCTCAAGAGGCCGAGCTGCTGCGACGTGGCCCTCCGGGCCCAGCGCCCCGACCCCCACCCCCGACACCCCCCGCGCCGTCCTGCAGCCCCGTAGCCTTCAAAGCCTTGCTCGGCAGCTGCTACACAGCACAGAAGCAACACTTTGCCGCAGACACATATACAAATCACAGCAAAAATCAAAGACTCAATAGGACATCTCTTCAAAGCACGGAGGACACAAACGGGAGGACAACGTGTGACTTGTCAGATTCTACAGACGGCAGGAGCCCACATGAAGGCTCAGGGAAATATTCCAAAGGAGTGGGACATGGCTCCGAGCTCCCCGGACATGAGCAGACTGGCTTCGGCTGACAGCAGCTCTTAGATTGTCACAGTGGAGCCAGGAAAGTAGAAAGTTCCTTCCTCGCCTTTCCTGCTTGGCGCAGTAGCAAGTAGTCCACGGTGATACGGTGAATGGATACGATTATTGTGTGGCATCACGCAAAGAGCGAATGCTGTGGGTGTCTTTGAGAACTGGGAATTTGGGTGTGAGAGAAAGAGGTGAAATCGATAAAGTATAGAGTAAAAAGCCTCTAATTTCTCAGTTTCCATTTGGATTCTCAGTGTAAGCTCAATGTATTTTTCTTTAGTTTTTTAATCTAATTCTATTTTATTGTTTAGTTTTTAGTTGTTTCCCATGGAAAGTGCTGAGAAATAGGTGCAAACTCAACAGCAGTGCATTTCACCAGCATCTAGGTCGTGGTCTCCACAAACCATTGTTATTAAACGGTCCTAAGACTTACTGGAGACATAGGCTGACTTCAAGTCTGGGGCGGGAAATGGACGCTTCTTATGCTGGGAAGCGTGGATGCTATGACATCCAACAGGACGAGGGTCACGTCAAAAGACACAGGAACCAGAATGAGTAGACTCCCGTTTGCCAAACACAGGACAGTCTGATCACCAGTAAGTATAATAATTGCAAGATATCGAAACACATTAAATATGCTTAAATCCACGATTACACCCCTCACAGCGGCAAAACTGACTCGGGTCACTGTGGACAGCGGTAGGAAACAAAGGGAAATGGTGACAGCCGGGGCCGCCCCCAACTAGTTGGGATGTGTGGACACTCTTTCAAAAGACATCTCAACCCATCACCATGTATGCACTGTATTTGCACTGGATTCAAAGAAACTGAAGTGAGTGTATGTGTCTCAGGGAAACGCAGACATCGAGTACTTGCTGTTATCTCTAATACGGTTAAATGTTTAGATGGAATAATGTGGCTGTGATTACACTGAAAAAGGAAAGAAAGCCTCCACCTTTGATAGAAACATATTGACCCTTTATCGATGGAGGGATATTACTAAGGGGATCATGAACTTAAGGTAGGAGGGGTATAAAAGAAACAAGATCTGGCTGGCCAAGGGTTGGTGATTTCTTGAGTCAGGGTAGTGAGTATGTATTCTACTATTCTGTCTGGTTTTGTTTCTATTTCAAATTTCCCATAATAAAAAAGTGTCAAAAGATACCACGAAGAGGGTAAAAAACAAGCCGCAAACAGGACAAGGCATCTGTAGCGCATATACTTGGCAAGATATTACTATTACAGAATATCTATGTGTAATATGCTTCATACGCATTTGGCACTGTATCCTCACTATTAATCAGGGAAATAGGAAATAAACATTGAAGCAAGGTGTAGTTTCAAACTCACCAGATTGAGGAAACTTAAAAAACCGATCGCTGTGTTGGCTGGGAGGAAAACTCTTACCCACACCCTGCTGATACGGGAGGTGAAGTGATAGAACCATTTGGAAAACAATGTAGCATAAATGGATATGAATCCACACTGGCGTCATTCAGGAGCAAGCGTATTCTCTGAGGAGCACGTACCAGAGAGAAGATAGGGCACGTGTGACCAGGAATCGTCTAGGGTAATACTCACGGGAGCCCTGTGTACACGGACCTAGTCAAAGATCGGATAAAGATATTTCAATTGCTTCGTGCAGTGCCATTCTATAGCAGTGCTGATGAACTGCAGCTTCCTGTGTCAGCAAGGAGTATTCCCCAAACAGAAGGTTTCCCCTGGCACACAAGTTACCCAGAATGCATCCACAATGGTTCCACATGTATTATATAAACTGTGAAAATAACAAACTACCTCAATGAGACAGTCCTATAACAGAGAGCAAAAACTTTAAAAGGAAAAGCAAGCAAAATGCTGACAGTCGAGATGGGATTTGTTGGGGAGAAGTGTTTCTTTGGTTGCATGCCTTCAGGAAAAGATACACAGCGGCTTGCGACCTATGAATAAACTCCCAGTTTTATAAGGTGAGTGGTAGAGTTTTGGTACAGTTAACTCGATTTAATCTAATAATAATAATAATAATTATTATTATTATTATTATTATTATTCTTCAACATGTCCATTTCCCTAATTAAAAGAAAAGGAGAAAGAAACAGATTGTAAGTTTCTAGTTATAAACCCTGTTTAAATTTGATTATTTATTAATTTGGGGGAAATGATTAGTTTGGGGGCTCTGTGTCCATCTATCGAGGAATACAGTATAGCCTCTCCATCGATTTGGGCCATCATTTATGTTTGTTACTAAGTTTTCCATCTAAGTTGGCACGTTTTTCCCGTAGGTGCTGTGTAGATTCTCTGTGACTTTGACTGTGATCCTTTTTAAAAATTGCATTCATTATTGTGTATTTGCTAGGAAATAAGAAATATCGAAACTATCGATTGAACGTTGATTTCATGTAGAGCTGTCTTGCGGGACTCACCTAGGCTTTCTACAGGTCTCCCATGCCTAGGGGCAAACAGTGTATTTTGAGAACCGTAGGAGGTGAGGACAATGAACGAGGTGATTTTTCCTTTCCCACCTATTATTAGTGTTTTCCCTTGTTTTAGTGTGTATTTTAGAGCGTCTGTTGCAGTATTGACCAGAAGAATCTCATTATCAACACCCTGGTCTTGCTCGTGACTTTCCAAAGAATGTTTTTACTTCTGAATCCTTAAGACTATTTTCTAAGGATTTAGACTTTTGAAAAGAGTTTCCAGATGTCTTCTCTTCTGGATTCTTAAATTATTTTATCGTGAACGAATGGCCAACTGTTCAGATTCTATTCTTCTGCATATATGGATAGGATCAAATTTCTCCTCTCATAGGGTAACGTGGTCGTCTACTTGGACAACCTTAGAATTTGTCCTGAATTCAGAGCCGGTCCGTCAGAAGTTCCGGAGGCCCGGACCTGCGGCAGGTGTCTGAGGGGCGACAGCCTCGGGGACTGAGCCTCCACATGTCAAACCTGACCCTCTCTCCAGGGGCCACGGGACAGGGTCCGGGCCGGCCGGGGGCGGGAGCCGGGGCGGGCGCGGAGGGCGGAGGGGCCCCGGGCCACCCCACCCCACCCCACCCCCGTTTCCAGCCCAGGGGGGTGGGACAGAAAAAGAGGCACAGCAAAAAGCCTAGGGCACCCGGTATTCCCAGGCGGTCTCCCATGCAAGTACTAACCGGGCCCGACCCTGCTTAGCTCCCGAGATCAGAGGGAATCGGGCGGGCGGGCGCGTTGCGTTCGGGGTGGTATGGCCACAGAGGCCGGCGGCCGCCCCCGGACGCCTCAAGAGGCCGAGCTGCTGCTACGCGTCCCTCCCTGCCCAGTCGGGTCCCTCCCGCCGCCCTGGCCCTTCGCTAGCCCACCTGCCCCTATGGGGGGGCGGGCGCAGGCGGAGCCTGACGGGTCTCGCGCGCACCCCCCTGCCCCACCCGAACCGCGGAGGCACCGCCGTCGCACATCCCAAGGAGCAGACCCACGGGCACGCGCGCAGGGACAGACTTCCACGCGTGGGGGCGGAGGGCCAGAGCCCGAGAGTGCGCGCGAGAGGGCCCTCCGCCGCCTCGCGCCAGGGCACGGCGGGGAGGGGCTTGCGGGCAGGGCCAGGACAAGGAGGCAGGGCCGTGGCTGCCGCTGGTCCTTCACCCGGAGGTCCTGAAGACGTGCAGTGTCCCCCCCACCGCGCCACCCCACCCCCGTCTGGGGAGGACCGTTCTGCCCCGATTCCCGTCAGGGCCTGCGTGTGGCAGCAGGCCCCGCGCGGGGGCGGGGCCGGGGGCGGGGGGCGGGGGGGCCAGAGCCGGCTATCCTGTTGCACCGTGGGGTGGGGTTTGGGGTGGGTTGCCACGGGTCGGGGGGCCGGTGGGTCGTTTGGGTTTGGGTGGGAGTGCTCCGCGTGTGTCCTCTCTGCCCGGGTGGCCGGCGACTTGCCCTGTGCGGTGCGCCGGTGTGTCTCTCGGGAGCCCCGGCGGCGGCGAGGAGCCCGCCCGGCGTGAGGCCCGGGCCCGAGGCCCGGGTGTGCGGCGGAGAGGAAGTCCACGGTGGGCTGGGGGTCCGGGGGCCCAGGGCACGGTTTGCCGCCGTGGGCTGTCCCGCGCCGGGTGCAGGGGATGTCCCGGAGTGCGGGGCGGGGCCGGAGAAGAGACCCAGAGGCACTTAGGGATCCCGCCGCCCGGCCCGGCCCCGTGTGGGGCCCAGGGCTGGGGCTCGGCTGCCGGCCGAACGGAAGGGCTGGGACGCTCTGCTGCTGCCGCTGCCGCCGCCGCCGCCGCCGCCGCCGCCGCCGCCGCCGCCTGGCGGTGCTGCTGCAGCGGGGGAGAGGGGAGGAAGGCCCGGGCGGGGGCAGCGGGCCGCGCCGGGGGGCCGGGGGCCGAGCGCGAAAGGGGGGGCGGGCGCGGAGCGCGGGGGGCCCCCCACCCCCCCCCGACCCCCCCACGGGCCGGCGGGCGGGACAAAAGAAGAGGCAAAAGCCTACAGCACCCGGTATTCCCAGGCGGTCTCCCATCCAAGTACTAACCAGGCCCGACCCTGCTTAGCTTCCGAGATCAGACGAGATCGGGCGCGTTCAGGGTGGTATGGCCGTAGACGGCGGCGGCCGGCCCCGGACGCCTCAAGAGGCCGAGCTGCTGCGACGTGGCCCTCCGGGCCCAGCGCCCCGACCCCCCACCCCCGACACCCCCGCGCCGTCCTGCAGCCCCGTAGCCTTCAAAGCCTTGCTCGGCAGCTGCTACACAGCACAGAAGCAACACTTTGCCGCAGACACATATACAAATCACAGCAAAAATCAAAGACTCAATAGGACATCTCTTCAAAGCACGGAGGACACAAACGGGAGGACAACGTGTGACTTGTCAGATTCTACAGACGGCAGGAGCCCACATGAAGGCTCAGGGAAATATTCCAAAGGAGTGGGACATGGCTCCGAGCTCCCCGGACATGAGCAGACTGGCTTCGGCTGACAGCAGCTCTTAGATTGTCACAGTGGAGCCAGGAAAGTAGAAAGTTCCTTCCTCGCCTTTCCTGCTTGGCGCAGTAGCAAGTAGTCCACGGTGATACGGTGAATGGATACGATTATTCTGTGGCATCACGCAAAGAGCGAATGCTGTGGGTGTCTTTGAGAACTGGGAATTTGGGTGTGAGAGAAAGAGGTGAAATCGATAAAGTATAGAGTAAAAAGCCTCTAATTTCTCAGTTTCCATTTGGATTCTCAGTGTAAGCTCAATGTATTTTTCTTTAGTTTTTTAATCTAATTCTATTTTATTGTTTAGTTTTTAGTTGTTTCCCATGGAAAGTGCTGAGAAATAGGTGCAAACTCAACAGCAGTGCATTTCACCAGCATCTAGGTCGTGGTCTCCACAAACCATTGTTATTAAACGGTCCTAAGACTTACTGGAGACATAGGCTGACTTCAAGTCTGGGGCGGGAAATGGACGCTTCTTATGCTGGGAAGCGTGGATGCTATGACATCCAACAGGACGAGGGTCACGTCAAAAGACACAGGAACCAGAATGAGTAGACTCCCGTTTGCCAAACACAGGACAGTCTGATCACCAGTAAGTATAATAATTGCAAGATATCGAAACACATTAAATATGCTTAAATCCACGATTACACCCCTCACAGCGGCAAAACTGACTCGGGTCACTGTGGACAGCGGTAGGAAACAAAGGGAAATGGTGACAGCCGGGGCCGCCCCCAACTAGTTGGGATGTGTGGACACTCTTTCAAAAGACATCTCAACCCATCACCATGTATGCACTGTATTTGCACTGGATTCAAAGAAACTGAAGTGAGTGTATGTGTCTCAGGGAAACGCAGACATCGAGTACTTGCTGTTATCTCTAATACGGTTAAATGTTTAGATGGAATAATGTGGCTGTGATTACACTGAAAAAGGAAAGAAAGCCTCCACCTTTGATAGAAACATATTGACCCTTTATCGATGGAGGGATATTACTAAGGGGATCATGAACTTAAGGTAGGAGGGGTATAAAAGAAACAAGATCTGGCTGGCCAAGGGTTGGTGATTTCTTGAGTCAGGGTAGTGAGTATGTATTCTACTATTCTGTCTGGTTTTGTTTCTATTTCAAATTTCCCATAATAAAAAAGTGTCAAAAGATACCACGAAGAGGGTAAAAAACAAGCCGCAAACAGGACAAGGCATCTGTAGCGCATATACTTGGCAAGATATTACTATTACAGAATATCTATGTGTAATATGCTTCATACGCATTTGGCACTGTATCCTCACTATTAATCAGGGAAATAGGAAATAAACATTGAAGCAAGGTGTAGTTTCAAACTCACCAGATTGAGGAAACTTAAAAAACCGATCGCTGTGTTGGCTGGGAGGAAAACTCTTACCCACACCCTGCTGATACGGGAGGTGAAGTGATAGAACCATTTGGAAAACAATGTAGCATAAATGGATATGAATCCACACTGGCGTCATTCAGGAGCAAGCGTATTCTCTGAGGAGCACGTACCAGAGAGAAGATAGGGCACGTGTGACCAGGAATCGTCTAGGGTAATACTCACGGGAGCCCTGTGTACACGGACCTAGTCAAAGATCGGATAAAGATATTTCAATTGCTTCGTGCAGTGCCATTCTATAGCAGTGCTGATGAACTGCAGCTTCCTGTGTCAGCAAGGAGTATTCCCCAAACAGAAGGTTTCCCCTGGCACACAAGTTACCCAGAATGCATCCACAATGGTTCCACATGTATTATATAAACTGTGAAAATAACAAACTACCTCAATGAGACAGTCCTATAACAGAGAGCAAAAACTTTAAAAGGAAAAGCAAGCAAAATGCTGACAGTCGAGATGGGATTTGTTGGGGAGAAGTGTTTCTTTGGTTGCATGCCTTCAGGAAAAGATACACAGCGGCTTGCGACCTATGAATAAACTCCCAGTTTTATAAGGTGAGTGGTAGAGTTTTGGTACAGTTAACTCGATTTAATCTAATAATAATAATAATAATTATTATTATTATTATTATTATTATTCTTCAACATGTCCATTTCCCTAATTAAAAGAAAAGGAGAAAGAAACAGATTGTAAGTTTCTAGTTATAAACCCTGTTTAAATTTGATTATTTATTAATTTGGGGGAAATGATTAGTTTGGGGGCTCTGTGTCCATCTATCGAGGAATACAGTATAGCCTCTCCATCGATTTGGGCCATCATTTATGTTTGTTACTAAGTTTTCCATCTAAGTTGGCACGTTTTTCCCGTAGGTGCTGTGTAGATTCTCTGTGACTTTGACTGTGATCCTTTTTAAAAATTGCATTCATTATTGTGTATTTGCTAGGAAATAAGAAATATCGAAACTATCGATTGAACGTTGATTTCATGTAGAGCTGTCTTGCGGGACTCACCTAGGCTTTCTACAGGTCTCCCATGCCTAGGGGCAAACAGTGTATTTTGAGAACCGTAGGAGGTGAGGACAATGAACGAGGTGATTTTTCCTTTCCCACCTATTATTAGTGTTTTCCCTTGTTTTAGTGTGTATTTTAGAGCGTCTGTTGCAGTATTGACCAGAAGAATCTCATTATCAACACCCTGGTCTTGCTCGTGACTTTCCAAAGAATGTTTTTACTTCTGAATCCTTAAGACTATTTTCTAAGGATTTAGACTTTTGAAAAGAGTTTCCAGATGTCTTCTCTTCTGGATTCTTAAATTATTTTATCGTGAACGAATGGCCAACTGTTCAGATTCTATTCTTCTGCATATATGGATAGGATCAAATTTCTCCTCTCATAGGGTAACGTGGTCGTCTACTTGGACAACCTTAGAATTTGTCCTGAATTCAGAGCCGGTCCGTCAGAAGTTCCGGAGGCCCGGACCTGCGGCAGGTGTCTGAGGGGCGACAGCCTCGGGGACTGAGCCTCCACATGTCAAACCTGACCCTCTCTCCAGGGGCCACGGGACAGGGTCCGGGCCGGCCGGGGGCGGGAGCCGGGGCGGGCGCGGAGGGCGGAGGGGCCCCGGGCCACCCCACCCCACCCCACCCCCGTTTCCAGCCCAGGGGGGTGGGACAGAAAAAGAGGCACAGCAAAAAGCCTAGGGCACCCGGTATTCCCAGGCGGTCTCCCATGCAAGTACTAACCGGGCCCGACCCTGCTTAGCTCCCGAGATCAGAGGGAATCGGGCGGGCGGGCGCGTTGCGTTCGGGGTGGTATGGCCACAGAGGCCGGCGGCCGCCCCCGGACGCCTCAA
The DNA here is from genome assembly GCF_020740605.2 of Lemur catta. Classification (NCBI taxonomy): domain Eukaryota; kingdom Metazoa; phylum Chordata; class Mammalia; order Primates; family Lemuridae; genus Lemur; species Lemur catta. Next base: position 144,637 of record NW_025423759.1, on the reverse strand, counting down.
GAGGCCGAGCTGCTGCTACGCGTCCCTCCCTGCCCAGTCGGGTCCCTCCCGCCGCCCTGGCCCTTCGCTAGCCCACCTGCCCCTATGGGGGGGCGGGCGCAGGCGGAGCCTGACGGGTCTCGCGCGCACCCCCCTGCCCCACCCGAACCGCGGAGGCACCGCCGTCGCACATCCCAAGGAGCAGACCCACGGGCACGCGCGCAGGGACAGACTTCCACGCGTGGGGGCGGAGGGCCAGAGCCCGAGAGTGCGCGCGAGAGGGCCCTCCGCCGCCTCGCGCCAGGGCACGGCGGGGAGGGGCTTGCGGGCAGGGCCAGGACAAGGAGGCAGGGCCGTGGCTGCCGCTGGTCCTTCACCCGGAGGTCCTGAAGACGTGCAGTGTCCCCCCCACCGCGCCACCCCACCCCCGTCTGGGGAGGACCGTTCTGCCCCGATTCCCGTCAGGGCCTGCGTGTGGCAGCAGGCCCCGCGCGGGGGCGGGGCCGGGGGCGGGGGGCGGGGGGGCCAGAGCCGGCTATCCTGTTGCACCGTGGGGTGGGGTTTGGGGTGGGTTGCCACGGGTCGGGGGGCCGGTGGGTCGTTTGGGTTTGGGTGGGAGTGCTCCGCGTGTGTCCTCTCTGCCCGGGTGGCCGGCGACTTGCCCTGTGCGGTGCGCCGGTGTGTCTCTCGGGAGCCCCGGCGGCGGCGAGGAGCCCGCCCGGCGTGAGGCCCGGGCCCGAGGCCCGGGTGTGCGGCGGAGAGGAAGTCCACGGTGGGCTGGGGGTCCGGGGGCCCAGGGCACGGTTTGCCGCCGTGGGCTGTCCCGCGCCGGGTGCAGGGGATGTCCCGGAGTGCGGGGCGGGGCCGGAGAAGAGACCCAGCGGCACTTAGGGATCCCGCCGCCCGGCCCGGCCCCGTGTGGGGCCCAGGGCTGGGGCTCGGCTGCCGGCCGAACGGAAGGGCTGGGACGCTCTGCTGCTGCCGCTGCCGCCGCCGCCGCCGCCGCCGCCGCCGCCGCCGCCGCCTGGCGGTGCTGCTGCAGCGGGGGAGAGGGGAGGAAGGCCCGGGCGGGGGCAGCGGGCCGCGCCGGGGGGCCGGGGGCCGAGCGCGAAAGGGGGGGCGGGCGCGGAGCGCGGGGGGCCCCCCACCCCCCCCCGACCCCCCACGGGCCGGCGGGCGGGACAAAAGAAGAGGCAAAAGCCTACAGCACCCGGTATTCCCAGGCGGTCTCCCATCCAAGTACTAACCAGGCCCGACCCTGCTTAGCTTCCGAGATCAGACGAGATCGGGCGCGTTCAGGGTGGTATGGCCGTAGACGGCGGCGGCCGGCCCCGGACGCCTCAAGAGGCCGAGCTGCTGCGACGTGGCCCTCCGGGCCCAGCGCCCCGACCCCCACCCCCGACACCCCCGCGCCGTCCTGCAGCCCCGTAGCCTTCAAAGCCTTGCTCGGCAGCTGCTACACAGCACAGAAGCAACACTTTGCCGCAGACACATATACAAATCACAGCAAAAATCAAAGACTCAATAGGACATCTCTTCAAAGCACGGAGGACACAAACGGGAGGACAACGTGTGACTTGTCAGATTCTACAGACGGCAGGAGCCCACATGAAGGCTCAGGGAAATATTCCAAAGGAGTGGGACATGGCTCCGAGCTCCCCGGACATGAGCAGACTGGCTTCGGCTGACAGCAGCTCTTAGATTGTCACAGTGGAGCCAGGAAAGTAGAAAGTTCCTTCCTCGCCTTTCCTGCTTGGCGCAGTAGCAAGTAGTCCACGGTGATACGGTGAATGGATACGATTATTGTGTGGCATCACGCAAAGAGCGAATGCTGTGGGTGTCTTTGAGAACTGGGAATTTGGGTGTGAGAGAAAGAGGTGAAATCGATAAAGTATAGAGTAAAAAGCCTCTAATTTCTCAGTTTCCATTTGGATTCTCAGTGTAAGCTCAATGTATTTTTCTTTAGTTTTTTAATCTAATTCTATTTTATTGTTTAGTTTTTAGTTGTTTCCCATGGAAAGTGCTGAGAAATAGGTGCAAACTCAACAGCAGTGCATTTCACCAGCATCTAGGTCGTGGTCTCCACAAACCATTGTTATTAAACGGTCCTAAGACTTACTGGAGACATAGGCTGACTTCAAGTCTGGGGCGGGAAATGGACGCTTCTTATGCTGGGAAGCGTGGATGCTATGACATCCAACAGGACGAGGGTCACGTCAAAAGACACAGGAACCAGAATGAGTAGACTCCCGTTTGCCAAACACAGGACAGTCTGATCACCAGTAAGTATAATAATTGCAAGATATCGAAACACATTAAATATGCTTAAATCCACGATTACACCCCTCACAGCGGCAAAACTGACTCGGGTCACTGTGGACAGCGGTAGGAAACAAAGGGAAATGGTGACAGCCGGGGCCGCCCCCAACTAGTTGGGATGTGTGGACACTCTTTCAAAAGACATCTCAACCCATCACCATGTATGCACTGTATTTGCACTGGATTCAAAGAAACTGAAGTGAGTGTATGTGTCTCAGGGAAACGCAGACATCGAGTACTTGCTGTTATCTCTAATACGGTTAAATGTTTAGATGGAATAATGTGGCTGTGATTACACTGAAAAAGGAAAGAAAGCCTCCACCTTTGATAGAAACATATTGACCCTTTATCGATGGAGGGATATTACTAAGGGGATCATGAACTTAAGGTAGGAGGGGTATAAAAGAAACAAGATCTGGCTGGCCAAGGGTTGGTGATTTCTTGAGTCAGGGTAGTGAGTATGTATTCTACTATTCTGTCTGTTTTTGTTTCTATTTCAAATTTCCCATAATAAAAAAGTGTCAAAAGATACCACGAAGAGGGTAAAAAACAAGCCGCAAACAGGACAAGGCATCTGTAGCGCATATACTTGGCAAGATATTACTATTACAGAATATCTATGTGTAATATGCTTCATACGCATTTGGCACTGTATCCTCACTATTAATCAGGGAAATAGGAAATAAACATTGAAGCAAGGTGTAGTTTCAAACTCACCAGATTGAGGAAACTTAAAAAACCGATCGCTGTGTTGGCTGGGAGGAAAACTCTTACCCACACCCTGCTGATACGGGAGGTGAAGTGATAGAACCATTTGGAAAACAATGTAGCATAAATGGATATGAATCCACACTGGCGTCATTCAGGAGCAAGCGTATTCTCTGAGGAGCACGTACCAGAGAGAAGATAGGGCACGTGTGACCAGGAATCGTCTAGGGTAATACTCACGGGAGCCCTGTGTACACGGACCTAGTCAAAGATCGGATAAAGATATTTCAATTGCTTCGTGCAGTGCCATTCTATAGCAGTGCTGATGAACTGCAGCTTCCTGTGTCAGCAAGGAGTATTCCCCAAACAGAAGGTTTCCCCTGGCACACAAGTTACCCAGAATGCATCCACAATGGTTCCACATGTATTATATAAACTGTGAAAATAACAAACTACCTCAATGAGACAGTCCTATAACAGAGAGCAAAAACTTTAAAAGGAAAAGCAAGCAAAATGCTGACAGTCGAGATGGGATTTGTTGGGGAGAAGTGTTTCTTTGGTTGCATGCCTTCAGGAAAAGATACACAGCGGCTTGCGACCTATGAATAAACTCCCAGTTTTATAAGGTGAGTGGTAGAGTTTTGGTACAGTTAACTCGATTTAATCTAATAATAATAATAATAATTATTATTATTATTATTATTATTCTTCTTCAACATGTCCATTTCCCTAATTAAAAGAAAAGGAGAAAGAAACAGATTGTAAGTTTCTAGTTATAAACCCTGTTTAAATTTGATTATTTATTAATTTGGGGGAAATGATTAGTTTGGGGGCTCTGTGTCCATCTATCGAGGAATACAGTATAGCCTCTCCATCGATTTGGGCCATCATTTATGTTTGTTACTAAGTTTTCCATCTAAGTTGGCACGTTTTTCCCGTAGGTGCTGTGTAGATTCTCTGTGACTTTGACTGTGATCCTTTTTAAAAATTGCATTCATTATTGTGTATTTGCTAGGAAATAAGAAATATCGAAACTATCGATTGAACGTTGATTTCATGTAGAGCTGTCTTGCGGGACTCACCTAGGCTTTCTACAGGTCTCCCATGCCTAGGGGCAAACAGTGTATTTTGAGAACCGTAGGAGGTGAGGACAATGAACGAGGTGATTTTTCCTTTCCCACCTATTATTAGTGTTTTCCCTTGTTTTAGTGTGTATTTTAGAGCGTCTGTTGCAGTATTGACCAGAAGAATCTCATTATCAACACCCTGGTCTTGCTCGTGACTTTCCAAAGAATGTTTTTACTTCTGAATCCTTAAGACTATTTTCTAAGGATTTAGACTTTTGAAAAGAGTTTCCAGATGTCTTCTCTTCTGGATTCTTAAATTATTTTATCGTGAACGAATGGCCAACTGTTCAGATTCTATTCTTCTGCATATATGGATAGGATCAAATTTCTCCTCTCATAGGGTAACGTGGTCGTCTACTTGGACAACCTTAGAATTTGTCCTGAATTCAGAGCCGGTCCGTCAGAAGTTCCGGAGGCCCGGACCTGCGGCAGGTGTCTGAGGGGCGACAGCCTCGGGGACTGAGCCTCCACATGTCAAACCTGACCCTCTCTCCAGGGGCCACGGGACAGGGTCCGGGCCGGCCGGGGGCGGGAGCCGGGGCGGGCGCGGAGGGCGGAGGGGCCCCGGGCCACCCCACCCCACCCCACCCCCGTTTCCAGCCCAGGGGGGTGGGACAGAAAAAGAGGCACAGCAAAAAGCCTAGGGCACCCGGTATTCCCAGGCGGTCTCCCATGCAAGTACTAACCGGGCCCGACCCTGCTTAGCTCCCGAGATCAGAGGGAATCGGGCGGGCGGGCGCGTTGCGTTCGGGGTGGTATGGCCACAGAGGCCGGCGGCCGCCCCCGGACGCCTCAAGAGGCCGAGCTGCTGCTACGCGTCCCTCCCTGCCCAGTCGGGTCCCTCCCGCCGCCCTGGCCCTTCGCTAGCCCACCTGCCCCTATGGGGGGGCGGGCGCAGGCGGAGCCTGACGGGTCTCGCGCGCACCCCCCTGCCCCACCCGAACCGCGGAGGCACCGCCGTCGCACATCCCAAGGAGCAGACCCACGGGCACGCGCGCAGGGACAGACTTCCACGCGTGGGGGCGGAGGGCCAGAGCCCGAGAGTGCGCGCGAGAGGGCCCTCCGCCGCCTCGCGCCAGGGCACGGCGGGGAGGGGCTTGCGGGCAGGGCCAGGACAAGGAGGCAGGGCCGTGGCTGCCGCTGGTCCTTCACCCGGAGGTCCTGAAGACGTGCAGTGTCCCCCCCACCGCGCCACCCCACCCCCGTCTGGGGAGGACCGTTCTGCCCCGATTCCCGTCAGGGCCTGCGTGTGGCAGCAGGCCCCGCGCGGGGGCGGGGCCGGGGGCGGGGGGCGGGGGGGCCAGAGCCGGCTATCCTGTTGCACCGTGGGGTGGGGTTTGGGGTGGGTTGCCACGGGTCGGGGGGCCGGTGGGTCGTTTGGGTTTGGGTGGGAGTGCTCCGCGTGTGTCCTCTCTGCCCGGGTGGCCGGCGACTTGCCCTGTGCGGTGCGCCGGTGTGTCTCTCGGGAGCCCCGGCGGCGGCGAGGAGCCCGCCCGGCGTGAGGCCCGGGCCCGAGGCCCGGGTGTGCGGCGGAGAGGAAGTCCACGGTGGGCTGGGGGTCCGGGGGCCCAGGGCACGGTTTGCCGCCGTGGGCTGTCCCGCGCCGGGTGCAGGGGATGTCCCGGAGTGCGGGGCGGGGCCGGAGAAGAGACCCAGCGGCACTTAGGGATCCCGCCGCCCGGCCCGGCCCCGTGTGGGGCCCAGGGCTGGGGCTCGGCTGCCGGCCGAACGGAAGGGCTGGGACGCTCTGCTGCTGCCGCTGCCGCCGCCGCCGCCGCCGCCGCCGCCGCCGCCGCCGCCTGGCGGTGCTGCTGCAGCGGGGGAGAGGGGAGGAAGGCCCGGGCGGGGGCAGCGGGCCGCGCCGGGGGGCCGGGGGCCGAGCGCGAAAGGGGGGGCGGGCGCGGAGCGCGGGGGGCCCCCCACCCCCCCCCGACCCCCCACGGGCCGGCGGGCGGGACAAAAGAAGAGGCAAAAGCCTACAGCACCCGGTATTCCCAGGCGGTCTCCCATCCAAGTACTAACCAGGCCCGACCCTGCTTAGCTTCCGAGATCAGACGAGATCGGGCGCGTTCAGGGTGGTATGGCCGTAGACGGCGGCGGCCGGCCCCGGACGCCTCAAGAGGCCGAGCTGCTGCGACGTGGCCCTCCGGGCCCAGCGCCCCGACCCCCACCCCCGACACCCCCGCGCCGTCCTGCAGCCCCGTAGCCTTCAAAGCCTTGCTCGGCAGCTGCTACACAGCACAGAAGCAACACTTTGCCGCAGACACATATACAAATCACAGCAAAAATCAAAGACTCAATAGGACATCTCTTCAAAGCACGGAGGACACAAACGGGAGGACAACGTGTGACTTGTCAGATTCTACAGACGGCAGGAGCCCACATGAAGGCTCAGGGAAATATTCCAAAGGAGTGGGACATGGCTCCGAGCTCCCCGGACATGAGCAGACTGGCTTCGGCTGACAGCAGCTCTTAGATTGTCACAGTGGAGCCAGGAAAGTAGAAAGTTCCTTCCTCGCCTTTCCTGCTTGGCGCAGTAGCAAGTAGTCCACGGTGATACGGTGAATGGATACGATTATTGTGTGGCATCACGCAAAGAGCGAATGCTGTGGGTGTCTTTGAGAACTGGGAATTTGGGTGTGAGAGAAAGAGGTGAAATCGATAAAGTATAGAGTAAAAAGCCTCTAATTTCTCAGTTTCCATTTGGATTCTCAGTGTAAGCTCAATGTATTTTTCTTTAGTTTTTTAATCTAATTCTATTTTATTGTTTAGTTTTTAGTTGTTTCCCATGGAAAGTGCTGAGAAATAGGTGCAAACTCAACAGCAGTGCATTTCACCAGCATCTAGGTCGTGGTCTCCACAAACCATTGTTATTAAACGGTCCTAAGACTTACTGGAGACATAGGCTGACTTCAAGTCTGGGGCGGGAAATGGACGCTTCTTATGCTGGGAAGCGTGGATGCTATGACATCCAACAGGACGAGGGTCACGTCAAAAGACACAGGAACCAGAATGAGTAGACTCCCGTTTGCCAAACACAGGACAGTCTGATCACCAGTAAGTATAATAATTGCAAGATATCGAAACACATTAAATATGCTTAAATCCACGATTACACCCCTCACAGCGGCAAAACTGACTCGGGTCACTGTGGACAGCGGTAGGAAACAAAGGGAAATGGTGACAGCCGGGGCCGCCCCCAACTAGTTGGGATGTGTGGACACTCTTTCAAAAGACATCTCAACCCATCACCATGTATGCACTGTATTTGCACTGGATTCAAAGAAACTGAAGTGAGTGTATGTGTCTCAGGGAAACGCAGACATCGAGTACTTGCTGTTATCTCTAATACGGTTAAATGTTTAGATGGAATAATGTGGCTGTGATTACACTGAAAAAGGAAAGAAAGCCTCCACCTTTGATAGAAACATATTGACCCTTTATCGATGGAGGGATATTACTAAGGGGATCATGAACTTAAGGTAGGAGGGGTATAAAAGAAACAAGATCTGGCTGGCCAAGGGTTGGTGATTTCTTGAGTCAGGGTAGTGAGTATGTATTCTACTATTCTGTCTGGTTTTGTTTCTATTTCAAATTTCCCATAATAAAAAAGTGTCAAAAGATACCACGAAGAGGGTAAAAAACAAGCCGCAAACAGGACAAGGCATCTGTAGCGCATATACTTGGCAAGATATTACTATTACAGAATATCTATGTGTAATATGCTTCATACGCATTTGGCACTGTATCCTCACTATTAATCAGGGAAATAGGAAATAAACATTGAAGCAAGGTGTAGTTTCAAACTCACCAGATTGAGGAAACTTAAAAAACCGATCGCTGTGTTGGCTGGGAGGAAAACTCTTACCCACACCCTGCTGATACGGGAGGTGAAGTGATAGAACCATTTGGAAAACAATGTAGCATAAATGGATATGAATCCACACTGGCGTCATTCAGGAGCAAGCGTATTCTCTGAGGAGCACGTACCAGAGAGAAGATAGGGCACGTGTGACCAGGAATCGTCTAGGGTAATACTCACGGGAGCCCTGTGTACACGGACCTAGTCAAAGATCGGATAAAGATATTTCAATTGCTTCGTGCAGTGCCATTCTATAGCAGTGCTGATGAACTGCAGCTTCCTGTGTCAGCAAGGAGTATTCCCCAAACAGAAGGTTTCCCCTGGCACACAAGTTACCCAGAATGCATCCACAATGGTTCCACATGTATTATATAAACTGTGAAAATAACAAACTACCTCAATGAGACAGTCCTATAACAGAGAGCAAAAACTTTAAAAGGAAAAGCAAGCAAAATGCTGACAGTCGAGATGGGATTTGTTGGGGAGAAGTGTTTCTTTGGTTGCATGCCTTCAGGAAAAGATACACAGCGGCTTGCGACCTATGAATAAACTCCCAGTTTTATAAGGTGAGTGGTAGAGTTTTGGTACAGTTAACTCGATTTAATCTAATAATAATAATAATAATTATTATTATTATTATTATTATTATTCTTCAACATGTCCATTTCCCTAATTAAAAGAAAAGGAGAAAGAAACAGATTGTAAGTTTCTAGTTATAAACCCTGTTTAAATTTGATTATTTATTAATTTGGGGGAAATGATTAGTTTGGGGGCTCTGTGTCCATCTATCGAGGAATACAGTATAGCCTCTCCATCGATTTGGGCCATCATTTATGTTTGTTACTAAGTTTTCCATCTAAGTTGGCACGTTTTTCCCGTAGGTGCTGTGTAGATTCTCTGTGACTTTGACTGTGATCCTTTTTAAAAATTGCATTCATTATTGTGTATTTGCTAGGAAATAAGAAATATCGAAACTATCGATTGAACGTTGATTTCATGTAGAGCTGTCTTGCGGGACTCACCTAGGCTTTCTACAGGTCTCCCATGCCTAGGGGCAAACAGTGTATTTTGAGAACCGTAGGAGGTGAGGACAATGAACGAGGTGATTTTTCCTTTCCCACCTATTATTAGTGTTTTCCCTTGTTTTAGTGTGTATTTTAGAGCGTCTGTTGCAGTATTGACCAGAAGAATCTCATTATCAACACCCTGGTCTTGCTCGTGACTTTCCAAAGAATGTTTTTACTTCTGAATCCTTAAGACTATTTTCTAAGGATTTAGACTTTTGAAAAGAGTTTCCAGATGTCTTCTCTTCTGGATTCTTAAATTATTTTATCGTGAACGAATGGCCAACTGTTCAGATTCTATTCTTCTGCATATATGGATAGGATCAAATTTCTCCTCTCATAGGGTAACGTGGTCGTCTACTTGGACAACCTTAGAATTTGTCCTGAATTCAGAGCCGGTCCGTCAGAAGTTCCGGAGGCCCGGACCTGCGGCAGGTGTCTGAGGGGCGACAGCCTCGGGGACTGAGCCTCCACATGTCAAACCTGACCCTCTCTCCAGGGGCCACGGGACAGGGTCCGGGCCGGCCGGGGGCGGGAGCCGGGGCGGGCGCGGAGGGCGGAGGGGCCCCGGGCCACCCCACCCCACCCCACCCCCGTTTCCAGCCCAGGGGGGTGGGACAGAAAAAGAGGCACAGCAAAAAGCCTAGGGCACCCGGTATTCCCAGGCGGTCTCCCATGCAAGTACTAACCGGGCCCGACCCTGCTTAGCTCCCGAGATCAGAGGGAATCGGGCGGGCGGGCGCGTTGCGTTCGGGGTGGTATGGCCACAGAGGCCGGCGGCCGCCCCCGGACGCCTCAAGAGGCCGAGCTGCTGCTACGCGTCCCTCCCTGCCCAGTCGGGTCCCTCCCGCCGCCCTGGCCCTTCGCTAGCCCACCTGCCCCTATGGGGGGGCGGGCGCAGGCGGAGCCTGACGGGTCTCGCGCGCACCCCCCTGCCCCACCCGAACCGCGGAGGCACCGCCGTCGCACATCCCAAGGAGCAGACCCACGGGCACGCGCGCAGGGACAGACTTCCACGCGTGGGGGCGGAGGGCCAGAGCCCGAGAGTGCGCGCGAGAGGGCCCTCCGCCGCCTCGCGCCAGGGCACGGCGGGGAGGGGCTTGCGGGCAGGGCCAGGACAAGGAGGCAGGGCCGTGGCTGCCGCTGGTCCTTCACCCGGAGGTCCTGAAGACGTGCAGTGTCCCCCCCACCGCGCCACCCCACCCCCGTCTGGGGAGGACCGTTCTGCCCCGATTCCCGTCAGGGCCTGCGTGTGGCAGCAGGCCCCGCGCGGGGGCGGGGCCGGGGGCGGGGGGCGGGGGGGCCAGAGCCGGCTATCCTGTTGCACCGTGGGGTGGGGTTTGGGGTGGGTTGCCACGGGTCGGGGGGCCGGTGGGTCGTTTGGGTTTGGGTGGGAGTGCTCCGCGTGTGTCCTCTCTGCCCGGGTGGCCGGCGACTTGCCCTGTGCGGTGCGCCGGTGTGTCTCTCGGGAGCCCCGGCGGCGGCGAGGAGCCCGCCCGGCGTGAGGCCCGGGCCCGAGGCCCGGGTGTGCGGCGGAGAGGAAGTCCACGGTGGGCTGGGGGTCCGGGGGCCCAGGGCACGGTTTGCCGCCGTGGGCTGTCCCGCGCCGGGTGCAGGGGATGTCCCGGAGTGCGGGGCGGGGCCGGAGAAGAGACCCAGCGGCACTTAGGGATCCCGCCGCCCGGCCCGGCCCCGTGTGGGGCCCAGGGCTGGGGCTCGGCTGCCGGCCGAACGGAAGGGCTGGGACGCTCTGCTGCTGCCGCTGCCGCCGCCGCCGCCGCCGCCGCCGCCGCCGCCGCCTGGCGGTGCTGCTGCAGCGGGGGAGAGGGGAGGAAGGCCCGGGCGGGGGCAGCGGGCCGCGCCGGGGGGCCGGGGGCCGAGCGCGAAAGGGGGGGCGGGCGCGGAGCGCGGGGGGCCCCCCACCCCCCCCCGACCCCCCACGGGCCGGCGGGCGGGACAAAAGAAGAGGCAAAAGCCTACAGCACCCGGTATTCCCAGGCGGTCTCCCATCCAAGTACTAACCAGGCCCGACCCTGCTTAGCTTCCGAGATCAGACGAGATCGGGCGCGTTCAGGGTGGTATGGCCGTAGACGGCGGCGGCCGGCCCCGGACGCCTCAAGAGGCCGAGCTGCTGCGACGTGGCCCTCCGGGCCCAGCGCCCCGACCCCCACCCCCGACACCCCCGCGCCGTCCTGCAGCCCCGTAGCCTTCAAAGCCTTGCTCGGCAGCTGCTACACAGCACAGAAGCAACACTTTGCCGCAGACACATATACAAATCACAGCAAAAATCAAAGACTCAATAGGACATCTCTTCAAAGCACGGAGGACACAAACGGGAGGACAACGTGTGACTTGTCAGATTCTACAGACGGCAGGAGCCCACATGAAGGCTCAGGGAAATATTCCAAAGGAGTGGGACATGGCTCCGAGCTCCCCGGACATGAGCAGACTGGCTTCGGCTGACAGCAGCTCTTAGATTGTCACAGTGGAGCCAGGAAAGTAGAAAGTTCCTTCCTCGCCTTTCCTGCTTGGCGCAGTAGCAAGTAGTCCACGGTGATACGGTGAATGGATACGATTATTGTGTGGCATCACGCAAAGAGCGAATGCTGTGGGTGTCTTTGAGAACTGGGAATTTGGGTGTGAGAGAAAGAGGTGAAATCGATAAAGTATAGAGTAAAAAGCCTCTAATTTCTCAGTTTCCATTTGGATTCTCAGTGTAAGCTCAATGTATTTTTCTTTAGTTTTTTAATCTAATTCTATTTTATTGTTTAGTTTTTAGTTGTTTCCCATGGAAAGTGCTGAGAAATAGGTGCAAACTCAACAGCAGTGCATTTCACCAGCATCTAGGTCGTGGTCTCCACAAACCATTGTTATTAAACGGTCCTAAGACTTACTGGAGACATAGGCTGACTTCAAGTCTGGGGCGGGAAATGGACGCTTCTTATGCTGGGAAGCGTGGATGCTATGACATCCAACAGGACGAGGGTCACGTCAAAAGACACAGGAACCAGAATGAGTAGACTCCCGTTTGCCAAACACAGGACAGTCTGATCACCAGTAAGTATAATAATTGCAAGATATCGAAACACATTAAATATGCTTAAATCCACGATTACACCCCTCACAGCGGCAAAACTGACTCGGGTCACTGTGGACAGCGGTAGGAAACAAAGGGAAATGGTGACAGCCGGGGCCGCCCCCAACTAGTTGGGATGTGTGGACACTCTTTCAAAAGACATCTCAACCCATCACCATGTATGCACTGTATTTGCACTGGATTCAAAGAAACTGAAGTGAGTGTATGTGTCTCAGGGAAACGCAGACATCGAGTACTTGCTGTTATCTCTAATACGGTTAAATGTTTAGATGGAATAATGTGGCTGTGATTACACTGAAAAAGGAAAGAAAGCCTCCACCTTTGATAGAAACATATTGACCCTTTATCGATGGAGGGATATTACTAAGGGGATCATGAACTTAAGGTAGGAGGGGTATAAAAGAAACAAGATCTGGCTGGCCAAGGGTTGGTGATTTCTTGAGTCAGGGTAGTGAGTATGTATTCTACTATTCTGTCTGTTTTTGTTTCTATTTCAAATTTCCCATAATAAAAAAGTGTCAAAAGATACCACGAAGAGGGTAAAAAACAAGCCGCAAACAGGACAAGGCATCTGTAGCGCATATACTTGGCAAGATATTACTATTACAGAATATCTATGTGTAATATGCTTCATACGCATTTGGCACTGTATCCTCACTATTAATCAGGGAAATAGGAAATAAACATTGAAGCAAGGTGTAGTTTCAAACTCACCAGATTGAGGAAACTTAAAAAACCGATCGCTGTGTTGGCTGGGAGGAAAACTCTTACCCACACCCTGCTGATACGGGAGGTGAAGTGATAGAACCATTTGGAAAACAATGTAGCATAAATGGATATGAATCCACACTGGCGTCATTCAGGAGCAAGCGTATTCTCTGAGGAGCACGTACCAGAGAGAAGATAGGGCACGTGTGACCAGGAATCGTCTAGGGTAATACTCACGGGAGCCCTGTGTACACGGACCTAGTCAAAGATCGGATAAAGATATTTCAATTGCTTCGTGCAGTGCCATTCTATAGCAGTGCTGATGAACTGCAGCTTCCTGTGTCAGCAAGGAGTATTCCCCAAACAGAAGGTTTCCCCTGGCACACAAGTTACCCAGAATGCATCCACAATGGTTCCACATGTATTATATAAACTGTGAAAATAACAAACTACCTCAATGAGACAGTCCTATAACAGAGAGCAAAAACTTTAAAAGGAAAAGCAAGCAAAATGCTGACAGTCGAGATGGGATTTGTTGGGGAGAAGTGTTTCTTTGGTTGCATGCCTTCAGGAAAAGATACACAGCGGCTTGCGACCTATGAATAAACTCCCAGTTTTATAAGGTGAGTGGTAGAGTTTTGGTACAGTTAACTCGATTTAATCTAATAATAATAATAATAATTATTATTATTATTATTATTATTATTCTTCAACATGTCCATTTCCCTAATTAAAAGAAAAGGAGAAAGAAACAGATTGTAAGTTTCTAGTTATAAACCCTGTTTAAATTTGATTATTTATTAATTTGGGGGAAATGATTAGTTTGGGGGCTCTGTGTCCATCTATCGAGGAATACAGTATAGCCTCTCCATCGATTTGGGCCATCATTTATGTTTGTTACTAAGTTTTCCATCTAAGTTGGCACGTTTTTCCCGTAGGTGCTGTGTAGATTCTCTGTGACTTTGACTGTGATCCTTTTTAAAAATTGCATTCATTATTGTGTATTTGCTAGGAAATAAGAAATATCGAAACTATCGATTGAACGTTGATTTCATGTAGAGCTGTCTTGCGGGACTCACCTAGGCTTTCTACAGGTCTCCCATGCCTAGGGGCAAACAGTGTATTTTGAGAACCGTAGGAGGTGAGGACAATGAACGAGGTGATTTTTCCTTTCCCACCTATTATTAGTGTTTTCCCTTGTTTTAGTGTGTATTTTAGAGCGTCTGTTGCAGTATTGACCAGAAGAATCTCATTATCAACACCCTGGTCTTGCTCGTGACTTTCCAAAGAATGTTTTTACTTCTGAATCCTTAAGACTATTTTCTAAGGATTTAGACTTTTGAAAAGAGTTTCCAGATGTCTTCTCTTCTGGATTCTTAAATTATTTTATCGTGAACGAATGGCCAACTGTTCAGATTCTATTCTTCTGCATATATGGATAGGATCAAATTTCTCCTCTCATAGGGTAACGTGGTCGTCTACTTGGACAACCTTAGAATTTGTCCTGAATTCAGAGCCGGTCCGTCAGAAGTTCCGGAGGCCCGGACCTGCGGCAGGTGTCTGAGGGGCGACAGCCTCGGGGACTGAGCCTCCACATGTCAAACCTGACCCTCTCTCCAGGGGCCACGGGACAGGGTCCGGGCCGGCCGGGGGCGGGAGCCGGGGCGGGCGCGGAGGGCGGAGGGGCCCCGGGCCACCCCACCCCACCCCCCCCCCCGTTTCCAGCCCAGGGGGGTGGGACAGAAAAAGAGGCACAGCAAAAAGCCTAGGGCACCCGGTATTCCCAGGCGGTCTCCCATGCAAGTACTAACCGGGCCCGACCCTGCTTAGCTCCCGAGATCAGAGGGAATCGGGCGGGCGGGCGCGTTGCGTTCGGGGTGGTATGGCCACAGAGGCCGGCGGCCGCCCCCGGACGCCTCAAGAGGCCGAGCTGCTGCTACGCGTCCCTCCCTGCCCAGTCGGGTCCCTCCCGCCGCCCTGGCCCTTCGCTAGCCCACCTGCCCGTATGGGGGGGCGGGCGCAGGCGGAGCCTGACGGGTCTCGCGCGCACCCCCCTGCCCCACCCGAACCGCGGAGGCACCGCCGTCGCACATCCCAAGGAGCAGACCCACGGGCACGCGCGCAGGGACAGACTTCCACGCGTGGGGGCGGAGGGCCAGAGCCCGAGAGTGCGCGCGAGAGGGCCCTCCGCCGCCTCGCGCCAGGGCACGGCGGGGAGGGGCTTGCGGGCAGGGCCAGGACAAGGAGGCAGGGCCGTGGCTGCCGCTGGTCCTTCACCCGGAGGTCCTGAAGACGTGCAGTGTCCCCCCCACCGCGCCACCCCACCCCCGTCTGGGGAGGACCGTTCTGCCCCGATTCCCGTCAGGGCCTGCGTGTGGCAGCAGGCCCCGCGCGGGGGCGGGGCCGGGGGCGGGGGGCGGGGGGGCCAGAGCCGGCTATCCTGTTGCACCGTGGGGTGGGGTTTGGGGTGGGTTGCCACGGGTCGGGGGGCCGGTGGGTCGTTTGGGTTTGGGTGGGAGTGCTCCGCGTGTGTCCTCTCTGCCCGGGTGGCCGGCGACTTGCCCTGTGCGGTGCGCCGGTGTGTCTCTCGGGAGCCCCGGCGGCGGCGAGGAGCCCGCCCGGCGTGAGGCCCGGGCCCGAGGCCCGGGTGTGCGGCGGAGAGGAAGTCCACGGTGGGCTGGGGGTCCGGGGGCCCAGGGCACGGTTTGCCGCCGTGGGCTGTCCCGCGCCGGGTGCAGGGGATGTCCCGGAGTGCGGGGCGGGGCCGGAGAAGAGACCCAGCGGCACTTAGGGATCCCGCCGCCCGGCCCGGCCCAGTGTGGGGCCCAGGGCTGGGGCTCGGCTGCCGGCCGAACGGAAGGGCTGGGACGCTCTGCTGCTGCCGCTGCCGCCGCCGCCGCCGCCGCCGCCGCCGCCGCCGCCTGGCGGTGCTGCTGCAGCGGGGGAGAGGGGAGGAAGGCCCGGGCGGGGGCAGCGGGCCGCGCCGGGGGGCCGGGGGCCGAGCGCGAAAGGGGGGGCGGGCGCGGAGCGCGGGGGGCCCCCCACCCCCCCCGACCCCCCACGGGCCGGCGGGCGGGACAAAAGAAGAGGCAAAAGCCTACAGCACCCGGTATTCCCAGGCGGTCTCCCATCCAAGTACTAACCAGGCCCGACCCTGCTTAGCTTCCGAGATCAGACGAGATCGGGCGCGTTCAGGGTGGTATGGCCGTAGACGGCGGCGGCCGGCCCCGGACGCCTCAAGAGGCCGAGCTGCTGCGACGTGGCCCTCCGGGCCCAGCGCCCCGACCCCCACCCCCGACACCCCCGCGCCGTCCTGCAGCCCCGTAGCCTTCAAAGCCTTGCTCGGCAGCTGCTACACAGCACAGAAGCAACACTTTGCCGCAGACACATATACAAATCACAGCAAAAATCAAAGACTCAATAGGACATCTCTTCAAAGCACGGAGGACACAAACGGGAGGACAACGTGTGACTTGTCAGATTCTACAGACGGCAGGAGCCCACATGAAGGCTCAGGGAAATATTCCAAAGGAGTGGGACATGGCTCCGAGCTCCCCGGACATGAGCAGACTGGCTTCGGCTGACAGCAGCTCTTAGATTGTCACAGTGGAGCCAGGAAAGTAGAAAGTTCCTTCCTCGCCTTTCCTGCTTGGCGCAGTAGCAAGTAGTCCACGGTGATACGGTGAATGGATACGATTATTGTGTGGCATCACGCAAAGAGCGAATGCTGTGGGTGTCTTTGAGAACTGGGAATTTGGGTGTGAGAGAAAGAGGTGAAATCGATAAAGTATAGAGTAAAAAGCCTCTAATTTCTCAGTTTCCATTTGGATTCTCAGTGTAAGCTCAATGTATTTTTCTTTAGTTTTTTAATCTAATTCTATTTTATTGTTTAGTTTTTAGTTGTTTCCCATGGAAAGTGCTGAGAAATAGGTGCAAACTCAACAGCAGTGCATTTCACCAGCATCTAGGTCGTGGTCTCCACAAACCATTGTTATTAAACGGTCCTAAGACTTACTGGAGACATAGGCTGACTTCAAGTCTGGGGCGGGAAATGGACGCTTCTTATGCTGGGAAGCGTGGATGCTATGACATCCAACAGGACGAGGGTCACGTCAAAAGACACAGGAACCAGAATGAGTAGACTCCCGTTTGCCAAACACAGGACAGTCTGATCACCAGTAAGTATAATAATTGCAAGATATCGAAACACATTAAATATGCTTAAATCCACGATTACACCCCTCACAGCGGCAAAACTGACTTGGGTCACTGTGGACAGCGGTAGGAAACAAAGGGAAATGGTGACAGCCGGGGCCGCCCCCAACTAGTTGGGATGTGTGGACACTCTTTCAAAAGACATCTCAACCCATCACCATGTATGCACTGTATTTGCACTGGATTCAAAGAAACTGAAGTGAGTGTATGTGTCTCAGGGAAACGCAGACATCGAGTACTTGCTGTTATCTCTAATACGGTTAAATGTTTAGATGGAATAATGTGGCTGTGATTACACTGAAAAAGGAAAGAAAGCCTCCACCTTTGATAGAAACATATTGACCCTTTATCGATGGAGGGATATTACTAAGGGGATCATGAACTTAAGGTAGGAGGGGTATAAAAGAAACAAGATCTGGCTGGCCAAGGGTTGGTGATTTCTTGAGTCAGGGTAGTGAGTATGTATTCTACTATTCTGTCTGGTTTTGTTTCTATTTCAAATTTCCCATAATAAAAAAGTGTCAAAAGATACCACGAAGAGGGTAAAAAACAAGCCGCAAACAGGACAAGGCATCTGTAGCGCATATACTTGGCAAGATATTACTATTACAGAATATCTATGTGTAATATGCTTCATACGCATTTGGCACTGTATCCTCACTATTAATCAGGGAAATAGGAAATAAACATTGAAGCAAGGTGTAGTTTCAAACTCACCAGATTGAGGAAACTTAAAAAACCGATCGCTGTGTTGGCTGGGAGGAAAACTCTTACCCACACCCTGCTGATACGGGAGGTGAAGTGATAGAACCATTTGGAAAACAATGTAGCATAAATGGATATGAATCCACACTGGCGTCATTCAGGAGCAAGCGTATTCTCTGAGGAGCACGTACCAGAGAGAAGATAGGGCACGTGTGACCAGGAATCGTCTAGGGTAATACTCACGGGAGCCCTGTGTACACGGACCTAGTCAAAGATCGGATAAAGATATTTCGATTGCTTCGTGCAGTGCCATTCTATAGCAGTGCTGATGAACTGCAGCTTCCTGTGTCAGCAAGGAGTATTCCCCAAACAGAAGGTTTCCCCTGGCACACAAGTTACCCAGAATGCATCCACAATGGTTCCACATGTATTATATAAACTGTGAAAATAACAAACTACCTCAATGAGACAGTCCTATAACAGAGAGCAAAAACTTTAAAAGGAAAAGCAAGCAAAATGCTGACAGTCGAGATGGGATTTGTTGGGGAGAAGTGTTTCTTTGGTTGCATGCCTTCAGGAAAAGATACACAGCGGCTTGCGACCTATGAATAAACTCCCAGTTTTATAAGGTGAGTGGTAGAGTTTTGGTACAGTTAACTCGATTTAATCTAATAATAATAATAATAATTATTATTATTATTATTATTATTATTCTTCAACATGTCCATTTCCCTAATTAAAAGAAAAGGAGAAAGAAACAGATTGTAAGTTTCTAGTTATAAACCCTGTTTAAATTTGATTATTTATTAATTTGGGGGAAATGATTAGTTTGGGGGCTCTGTGTCCATCTATCGAGGAATACAGTATAGCCTCTCCATCGATTTGGGCCATCATTTATGTTTGTTACTAAGTTTTCCATCTAAGTTGGCACGTTTTTCCCGTAGGTGCTGTGTAGATTCTCTGTGACTTTGACTGTGATCCTTTTTAAAAATTGCATTCATTATTGTGTATTTGCTAGGAAATAAGAAATATCGAAACTATCGATTGAACGTTGATTTCATGTAGAGCTGTCTTGCGGGACTCACCTAGGCTTTCTACAGGTCTCCCATGCCTAGGGGCAAACAGTGTATTTTGAGAACCGTAGGAGGTGAGGACAATGAACGAGGTGATTTTTCCTTTCCCACCTATTATTAGTGTTTTCCCTTGTTTTAGTGTGTATTTTAGAGCGTCTGTTGCAGTATTGACCAGAAGAATCTCATTATCAACACCCTGGTCTTGCTCGTGACTTTCCAAAGAATGTTTTTACTTCTGAATCCTTAAGACTATTTTCTAAGGATTTAGACTTTTGAAAAGAGTTTCCAGATGTCTTCTCTTCTGGATTCTTAAATTATTTTATCGTGAACGAATGGCCAACTGTTCAGATTCTATTCTTCTGCATATATGGATAGGATCAAATTTCTCCTCTCATAGGGTAACGTGGTCGTCTACTTGGACAACCTTAGAATTTGTCCTGAATTCAGAGCCGGTCCGTCAGAAGTTCCGGAGGCCCGGACCTGCGGCAGGTGTCTGAGGGGCGACAGCCTCGGGGACTGAGCCTCCACATGTCAAACCTGACCCTCTCTCCAGGGGCCACGGGACAGGGTCCGGGCCGGCCGGGGGCGGGAGCCGGGGCGGGCGCGGAGGGCGGAGGGGCCCCGGGCCACCCCACCCCACCCCACCCCCGTTTCCAGCCCAGGGGGGTGGGACAGAAAAAGAGGCACAGCAAAAAGCCTAGGGCACCCGGTATTCCCAGGCGGTCTCCCATGCAAGTACTAACCGGGCCCGACCCTGCTTAGCTCCCGAGATCAGAGGGAATCGGGCGGGCGGGCGCGTTGCGTTCGGGGTGGTATGGCCACAGAGGCCGGCGGCCGCCCCCGGACGCCTCAAGAGGCCGAGCTGCTGCTACGCGTCCCTCCCTGCCCAGTCGGGTCCCTCCCGCCGCCCTGGCCCTTCGCTAGCCCACCTGCCCCTATGGGGGGGCGGGCGCAGGCGGAGCCTGACGGGTCTCGCGCGCACCCCCCTGCCCCACCCGAACCGCGGAGGCACCGCCGTCGCACATCCCAAGGAGCAGACCCACGGGCACGCGCGCAGGGACAGACTTCCACGCGTGGGGGCGGAGGGCCAGAGCCCGAGAGTGCGCGCGAGAGGGCCCTCCGCCGCCTCGCGCCAGGGCACGGCAGGGCCAGGACAAGGAGGCAGGGCCGTGGCTGCCGCTGGTCCTTCACCCGGAGGTCCTGAAGACGTGCAGTGTCCCCCCCACCGCGCCACCCCACCCCCGTCTGGGGAGGACCGTTCTGCCCCGATTCCCGTCAGGGCCTGCGTGTGGCAGCAGGCCCCGCGCGGGGGCGGGGCCGGGGGCGGGGGGCGGGGGGGCCAGAGCCGGCTATCCTGTTGCACCGTGGGGTGGGGTTTGGGGTGGGTTGCCACGGGTCGGGGGGCCGGTGGGTCGTTTGGGTTTGGGTGGGAGTGCTCCGCGTGTGTCCTCTCTGCCCGGGTGGCCGGCGACTTGCCCTGTGCGGTGCGCCGGTGTGTCTCTCGGGAGCCCCGGCGGCGGCGAGGAGCCCGCCCGGCGTGAGGCCCGGGCCCGAGGCCCGGGTGTGCGGCGGAGAGGAAGTCCACGGTGGGCTGGGGGTCCGGGGGCCCAGGGCACGGTTTGCCGCCGTGGGCTGTCCCGCGCCGGGTGCAGGGGATGTCCCGGAGTGCGGGGCGGGGCCGGAGAAGAGACCCAGCGGCACTTAGGGATCCCGCCGCCCGGCCCGGCCCCGTGTGGGGCCCAGGGCTGGGGCTCGGCTGCCGGCCGAACGGAAGGGCTGGGACGCTCTGCTGCTGCCGCTGCCGCCGCCGCCGCCGCCGCCGCCGCCGCCGCCGCCTGGCGGTGCTGCTGCAGCGGGGGAGAGGGGAGGAAGGCCCGGGCGGGGGCAGCGGGCCGCGCCGGGGGGCCGGGGGCCGAGCGCGAAAGGGGGGGCGGGCGCGGAGCGCGGGGGGCCCCCCACCCCCCCCCGACCCCCCACGGGCCGGCGGGCGGGACAAAAGAAGAGGCAAAAGCCTACAGCACCCGGTATTCCCAGGCGGTCTCCCATCCAAGTACTAACCAGGCCCGACCCTGCTTAGCTTCCGAGATCAGACGAGATCGGGCGCGTTCAGGGTGGTATGGCCGTAGACGGCGGCGGCCGGCCCCGGACGCCTCAAGAGGCCGAGCTGCTGCGACGTGGCCCTCCGGGCCCAGCGCCCCGACCCCCACCCCCGACACCCCCGCGCCGTCCTGCAGCCCCGTAGCCTTCAAAGCCTTGCTCGGCAGCTGCTACACAGCACAGAAGCAACACTTTGCCGCAGACACATATACAAATCACAGCAAAAATCAAAGACTCAATAGGACATCTCTTCAAAGCACGGAGGACACAAACGGGAGGACAACGTGTGACTTGTCAGATTCTACAGACGGCAGGAGCCCACATGAAGGCTCAGGGAAATATTCCAAAGGAGTGGGACATGGCTCCGAGCTCCCCGGACATGAGCAGACTGGCTTCGGCTGACAGCAGCTCTTAGATTGTCACAGTGGAGCCAGGAAAGTAGAAAGTTCCTTCCTCGCCTTTCCTGCTTGGCGCAGTAGCAAGTAGTCCACGGTGATACGGTGAATGGATACGATTATTGTGTGGCATCACGCAAAGAGCGAATGCTGTGGGTGTCTTTGAGAACTGGGAATTTGGGTGTGAGAGAAAGAGGTGAAATCGATAAAGTATAGAGTAAAAAGCCTCTAATTTCTCAGTTTCCATTTGGATTCTCAGTGTAAGCTCAATGTATTTTTCTTTAGTTTTTTAATCTAATTCTATTTTATTGTTTAGTTTTTAGTTGTTTCCCATGGAAAGTGCTGAGAAATAGGTGCAAACTCAACAGCAGTGCATTTCACCAGCATCTAGGTCGTGGTCTCCACAAACCATTGTTATTAAACGGTCCTAAGACTTACTGGAGACATAGGCTGACTTCAAGTCTGGGGCGGGAAATGGACGCTTCTTATGCTGGGAAGCGTGGATGCTATGACATCCAACAGGACGAGGGTCACGTCAAAAGACACAGGAACCAGAATGAGTAGACTCCCGTTTGCCAAACACAGGACAGTCTGATCACCAGTAAGTATAATAATTGCAAGATATCGAAACACATTAAATATGCTTAAATCCACGATTACACCCCTCACAGCGGCAAAACTGACTCGGGTCACTGTGGACAGCGGTAGGAAACAAAGGGAAATGGTGACAGCCGGGGCCGCCCCCAACTAGTTGGGATGTGTGGACACTCTTTCAAAAGACATCTCAACCCATCACCATGTATGCACTGTATTTGCACTGGATTCAAAGAAACTGAAGTGAGTGTATGTGTCTCAGGGAAACGCAGACATCGAGTACTTGCTGTTATCTCTAATACGGTTAAATGTTTAGATGGAATAATGTGGCTGTGATTACACTGAAAAAGGAAAGAAAGCCTCCACCTTTGATAGAAACATATTGACCCTTTATCGATGGAGGGATATTACTAAGGGGATCATGAACTTAAGGTAGGAGGGGTATAAAAGAAACAAGATCTGGCTGGCCAAGGGTTGGTGATTTCTTGAGTCAGGGTAGTGAGTATGTATTCTACTATTCTGTCTGTTTTTGTTTCTATTTCAAATTTCCCATAATAAAAAGTGTCAAAAGATACCACGAAGAGGGTAAAAAACAAGCCGCAAACAGGACAAGGCATCTGTAGCGCATATACTTGGCAAGATATTACTATTACAGAATATCTATGTGTAATATGCTTCATACGCATTTGGCACTGTATCCTCACTATTAATCAGGGAAATAGGAAATAAACAATGAAGCAAGGTGTAGTTTCAAACTCACCAGATTGAGGAAACTTAAAAAACCGATCGCTGTGTTGGCTGGGAGGAAAACTCTTACCCACACCCTGCTGATACGGGAGGTGAAGTGATAGAACCATTTGGAAAACAATGTAGCATAAATGGATATGAATCCACACTGGCGTCATTCAGGAGCAAGCGTATTCTCTGAGGAGCACGTACCAGAGAGAAGATAGGGCACGTGTGACCAGGAATCGTCTAGGGTAATACTCACGGGAGCCCTGTGTACACGGACCTAGTCAAAGATCGGATAAAGATATTTCGATTGCTTCGTGCAGTGCCATTCTATAGCAGTGCTGATGAACTGCAGCTTCCTGTGTCAGCAAGGAGTATTCCCCAAACAGAAGGTTTCCCCTGGCACACAAGTTACCCAGAATGCATCCACAATGGTTCCACATGTATTATATAAACTGTGAAAATAACAAACTACCTCAATGAGACAGTCCTATAACAGAGAGCAAAAACTTTAAAAGGAAAAGCAAGCAAAATGCTGACAGTCGAGATGGGATTTGTTGGGGAGAAGTGTTTCTTTGGTTGCATGCCTTCAGGAAAAGATACACAGCGGCTTGCGACCTATGAATAAACTCCCAGTTTTATAAGGTGAGTGGTAGAGTTTTGGTACAGTTAACTCGATTTAATCTAATAATAATAATAATAATTATTATTATTATTATTATTATTCTTCAACATGTCCATTTCCCTAATTAAAAGAAAAGGAGAAAGAAACAGATTGTAAGTTTCTAGTTATAAACCCTGTTTAAATTTGATTATTTATTAATTTGGGGGAAATGATTAGTTTGGGGGCTCTGTGTCCATCTATCGAGGAATACAGTATAGCCTCTCCATCGATTTGGGCCATCATTTATGTTTGTTACTAAGTTTTCCATCTAAGTTGGCACGTTTTTCCCGTAGGTGCTGTGTAGATTCTCTGTGACTTTGACTGTGATCCTTTTTAAAAATTGCATTCATTATTGTGTATTTGCTAGGAAATAAGAAATATCGAAACTATCGATTGAACGTTGATTTCATGTAGAGCTGTCTTGCGGGACTCACCTAGGCTTTCTACAGGTCTCCCATGCCTAGGGGCAAACAGTGTATTTTGAGAACCGTAGGAGGTGAGGACAATGAACGAGGTGATTTTTCCTTTCCCACCTATTATTAGTGTTTTCCCTTGTTTTAGTGTGTATTTTAGAGCGTCTGTTGCAGTATTGACCAGAAGAATCTCATTATCAACACCCTGGTCTTGCTCGTGACTTTCCAAAGAATGTTTTTACTTCTGAATCCTTAAGACTATTTTCTAAGGATTTAGACTTTTGAAAAGAGTTTCCAGATGTCTTCTCTTCTGGATTCTTAAATTATTTTATCGTGAACGAATGGCCAACTGTTCAGATTCTATTCTTCTGCATATATGGATAGGATCAAATTTCTCCTCTCATAGGGTAACGTGGTCGTCTACTTGGACAACCTTAGAATTTGTCCTGAATTCAGAGCCGGTCCGTCAGAAGTTCCGGAGGCCCGGACCTGCGGCAGGTGTCTGAGGGGCGACAGCCTCGGGGACTGAGCCTCCACATGTCAAACCTGACCCTCTCTCCAGGGGCCACGGGACAGGGTCCGGGCCGGCCGGGGGCGGGAGCCGGGGCGGGCGCGGAGGGCGGAGGGGCCCCGGGCCACCCCACCCCACCCCCCCCCCGTTTCCAGCCCAGGGGGGTGGGACAGAAAAAGAGGCACAGCAAAAAGCCTAGGGCACCCGGTATTCCCAGGCGGTCTCCCATGCAAGTACTAACCGGGCCCGACCCTGCTTAGCTCCCGAGATCAGAGGGAATCGGGCGGGCGGGCGCGTTGCGTTCGGGGTGGTATGGCCACAGAGGCCGGCGGCCGCCCCCGGACGCCTCAAGAGGCCGAGCTGCTGCTACGCGTCCCTCCCTGCCCAGTCGGGTCCCTCCCGCCGCCCTGGCCCTTCGCTAGCCCACCTGCCCCTATGGGGGGGCGGGCGCAGGCGGAGCCTGACGGGTCTCGCGCGCACCCCCCTGCCCCACCCGAACCGCGGAGGCACCGCCGTCGCACATCCCAAGGAGCAGACCCACGGGCACGCGCGCAGGGACAGACTTCCACGCGTGGGGGCGGAGGGCCAGAGCCCGAGAGTGCGCGCGAGAGGGCCCTCCGCCGCCTCGCGCCAGGGCACGGCGGGGAGGGGCTTGCGGGCAGGGCCAGGACAAGGAGGCAGGGCCGTGGCTGCCGCTGGTCCTTCACCCGGAGGTCCTGAAGACGTGCAGTGTCCCCCCCACCGCGCCACCCCACCCCCGTCTGGGGAGGACCGTTCTGCCCCGATTCCCGTCAGGGCCTGCGTGTGGCAGCAGGCCCCGCGCGGGGGCGGGGCCGGGGGCGGGGGGCGGGGGGGCCAGAGCCGGCTATCCTGTTGCACCGTGGGGTGGGGTTTGGGGTGGGTTGCCACGGGTCGGGGGGCCGGTGGGTCGTTTGGGTTTGGGTGGGAGTGCTCCGCGTGTGTCCTCTCTGCCCGGGTGGCCGGCGACTTGCCCTGTGCGGTGCGCCGGTGTGTCTCTCGGGAGCCCCGGCGGCGGCGAGGAGCCCGCCCGGCGTGAGGCCCGGGCCCGAGGCCCGGGTGTGCGGCGGAGAGGAAGTCCACGGTGGGCTGGGGGTCCGGGGGCCCAGGGCACGGTTTGCCGCCGTGGGCTGTCCCGCGCCGGGTGCAGGGGATGTCCCGGAGTGCGGGGCGGGGCCGGAGAAGAGACCCAGCGGCACTTAGGGATCCCGCCGCCCGGCCCGGCCCCGTGTGGGGCCCAGGGCTGGGGCTCGGCTGCCGGCCGAACGGAAGGGCTGGGACGCTCTGCTGCTGCCGCTGCCGCCGCCGCCGCCGCCGCCGCCGCCGCCGCCGCCTGGCGGTGCTGCTGCAGCGGGGGAGAGGGGAGGAAGGCCCGGGCGGGGGCAGCGGGCCGCGCCGGGGGGCCGGGGGCCGAGCGCGAAAGGGGGGGCGGGCGCGGAGCGCGGGGGGCCCCCCACCCCCCCCCCGACCCCCCACGGGCCGGCGGGCGGGACAAAAGAAGAGGCAAAAGCCTACAGCACCCGGTATTCCCAGGCGGTCTCCCATCCAAGTACTAACCAGGCCCGACCCTGCTTAGCTTCCGAGATCAGACGAGATCGGGCGCGTTCAGGGTGGTATGGCCGTAGACGGCGGCGGCCGGCCCCGGACGCCTCAAGAGGCCGAGCTGCTGCGACGTGGCCCTCCGGGCCCAGCGCCCCGACCCCCACCCCCGACACCCCCGCGCCGTCCTGCAGCCCCGTAGCCTTCAAAGCCTTGCTCGGCAGCTGCTACACAGCACAGAAGCAACACTTTGCCGCAGACACATATACAAATCACAGCAAAAATCAAAGACTCAATAGGACATCTCTTCAAAGCACGGAGGACACAAACGGGAGGACAACGTGTGACTTGTCAGATTCTACAGACGGCAGGAGCCCACATGAAGGCTCAGGGAAATATTCCAAAGGAGTGGGACATGGCTCCGAGCTCCCCGGACATGAGCAGACTGGCTTCGGCTGACAGCAGCTCTTAGATTGTCACAGTGGAGCCAGGAAAGTAGAAAGTTCCTTCCTCGCCTTTCCTGCTTGGCGCAGTAGCAAGTAGTCCACGGTGATACGGTGAATGGATACGATTATTGTGTGGCATCACGCAAAGAGCGAATGCTGTGGGTGTCTTTGAGAACTGGGAATTTGGGTGTGAGAGAAAGAGGTGAAATCGATAAAGTATAGAGTAAAAAGCCTCTAATTTCTCAGTTTCCATTTGGATTCTCAGTGTAAGCTCAATGTATTTTTCTTTAGTTTTTTAATCTAATTCTATTTTATTGTTTAGTTTTTAGTTGTTTCCCATGGAAAGTGCTGAGAAATAGGTGCAAACTCAACAGCAGTGCATTTCACCAGCATCTAGGTCGTGGTCTCCACAAACCATTGTTATTAAACGGTCCTAAGACTTACTGGAGACATAGGCTGACTTCAAGTCTGGGGCGGGAAATGGACGCTTCTTATGCTGGGAAGCGTGGATGCTATGACATCCAACAGGACGAGGGTCACGTCAAAAGACACAGGAACCAGAATGAGTAGACTCCCGTTTGCCAAACACAGGACAGTCTGATCACCAGTAAGTATAATAATTGCAAGATATCGAAACACATTAAATATGCTTAAATCCACGATTACACCCCTCACAGCGGCAAAACTGACTCGGGTCACTGTGGACAGCGGTAGGAAACAAAGGGAAATGGTGACAGCCGGGGCCGCCCCCAACTAGTTGGGATGTGTGGACACTCTTTCAAAAGACATCTCAACCCATCACCATGTATGCACTGTATTTGCACTGGATTCAAAGAAACTGAAGTGAGTGTATGTGTCTCAGGGAAACGCAGACATCGAGTACTTGCTGTTATCTCTAATACGGTTAAATGTTTAGATGGAATAATGTGGCTGTGATTACACTGAAAAAGGAAAGAAAGCCTCCACCTTTGATAGAAACATATTGACCCTTTATCGATGGAGGGATATTACTAAGGGGATCATGAACTTAAGGTAGGAGGGGTATAAAAGAAACAAGATCTGGCTGGCCAAGGGTTGGTGATTTCTTGAGTCAGGGTAGTGAGTATGTATTCTACTATTCTGTCTGTTTTTGTTTCTATTTCAAATTTCCCATAATAAAAAGTGTCAAAAGATACCACGAAGAGGGTAAAAAACAAGCCGCAAACAGGACAAGGCATCTGTAGCGCATATACTTGGCAAGATATTACTATTACAGAATATCTATGTGTAATATGCTTCATACGCATTTGGCACTGTATCCTCACTATTAATCAGGGAAATAGGAAATAAACAATGAAGCAAGGTGTAGTTTCAAACTCACCAGATTGAGGAAACTTAAAAAACCGATCGCTGTGTTGGCTGGGAGGAAAACTCTTACCCACACCCTGCTGATACGGGAGGTGAAGTGATAGAACCATTTGGAAAACAATGTAGCATAAATGGATATGAATCCACACTGGCGTCATTCAGGAGCAAGCGTATTCTCTGAGGAGCACGTACCAGAGAGAAGATAGGGCACGTGTGACCAGGAATCGTCTAGGGTAATACTCACGGGAGCCCTGTGTACACGGACCTAGTCAAAGATCGGATAAAGATATTTCGATTGCTTCGTGCAGTGCCATTCTATAGCAGTGCTGATGAACTGCAGCTTCCTGTGTCAGCAAGGAGTATTCCCCAAACAGAAGGTTTCCCCTGGCACACAAGTTACCCAGAATGCATCCAAAATGGTTCCACATGTATTATATAAACTGTGAAAATAACAAACTACCTCAATGAGACAGTCCTATAACAGAGAGCAAAAACTTTAAAAGGAAAAGCAAGCAAAATGCTGACAGTCGAGATGGGATTTGTTGGGGAGAAGTGTTTCTTTGGTTGCATGCCTTCAGGAAAAGATACACAGCGGCTTGCGACCTATGAATAAACTCCCAGTTTTATAAGGTGAGTGGTAGAGTTTTGGTACAGTTAACTCGATTTAATCTAATAATAATAATAATTATTATTATTATTATTATTATTATTCTTCAACATGTCCATTTCCCTAATTAAAAGAAAAGGAGAAAGAAACAGATTGTAAGTTTCTAGTTATAAACCCTGTTTAAATTTGATTATTTATTAATTTGGGGGAAATGATTAGTTTGGGGGCTCTGTGTCCATCTATCGAGGAATACAGTATAGCCTCTCCATCGATTTGGGCCATCATTTATGTTTGTTACTAAGTTTTCCATCTAAGTTGGCACGTTTTTCCCGTAGGTGCTGTGTAGATTCTCTGTGACTTTGACTGTGATCCTTTTTAAAAATTGCATTCATTATTGTGTATTTGCTAGGAAATAAGAAATATCGAAACTATCGATTGAACGTTGATTTCATGTAGAGCTGTCTTGCGGGACTCACCTAGGCTTTCTACAGGTCTCCCATGCCTAGGGGCAAACAGTGTATTTTGAGAACCGTAGGAGGTGAGGACAATGAACGAGGTGATTTTTCCTTTCCCACCTATTATTAGTGTTTTCCCTTGTTTTAGTGTGTATTTTAGAGCGTCTGTTGCAGTATTGACCAGAAGAATCTCATTATCAACACCCTGGTCTTGCTCGTGACTTTCCAAAGAATGTTTTTACTTCTGAATCCTTAAGACTATTTTCTAAGGATTTAGACTTTTGAAAAGAGTTTCCAGATGTCTTCTCTTCTGGATTCTTAAATTATTTTATCGTGAACGAATGGCCAACTGTTCAGATTCTATTCTTCTGCATATATGGATAGGATCAAATTTCTCCTCTCATAGGGTAACGTGGTCGTCTACTTGGACAACCTTAGAATTTGTCCTGAATTCAGAGCCGGTCCGTCAGAAGTTCCGGAGGCCCGGACCTGCGGCAGGTGTCTGAGGGGCGACAGCCTCGGGGACTGAGCCTCCACATGTCAAACCTGACCCTCTCTCCAGGGGCCACGGGACAGGGTCCGGGCCGGCCGGGGGCGGGAGCCGGGGCGGGCGCGGAGGGCGGAGGGGCCCCGGGCCACCCCACCCCACCCCACCCCCGTTTCCAGCCCAGGGGGGTGGGACAGAAAAAGAGGCACAGCAAAAAGCCTAGGGCACCCGGTATTCCCAGGCGGTCTCCCATGCAAGTACTAACCGGGCCCGACCCTGCTTAGCTCCCGAGATCAGAGGGAATCGGGCGGGCGGGCGCGTTGCGTTCGGGGTGGTATGGCCACAGAGGCCGGCGGCCGCCCCCGGACGCCTCAAGAGGCCGAGCTGCTGCTACGCGTCCCTCCCTGCCCAGTCGGGTCCCTCCCGCCGCCCTGGCCCTTCGCTAGCCCACCTGCCCCTATGGGGGGGCGGGCGCAGGCGGAGCCTGACGGGTCTCGCGCGCACCCCCCTGCCCCACCCGAACCGCGGAGGCACCGCCGTCGCACATCCCAAGGAGCAGACCCACGGGCACGCGCGCAGGGACAGACTTCCACGCGTGGGGGCGGAGGGCCAGAGCCCGAGAGTGCGCGCGAGAGGGCCCTCCGCCGCCTCGCGCCAGGGCACGGCGGGGAGGGGCTTGCGGGCAGGGCCAGGACAAGGAGGCAGGGCCGTGGCTGCCGCTGGTCCTTCACCCGGAGGTCCTGAAGACGTGCAGTGTCCCCCCCACCGCGCCACCCCACCCCCGTCTGGGGAGGACCGTTCTGCCCCGATTCCCGTCAGGGCCTGCGTGTGGCAGCAGGCCCCGCGCGGGGGCGGGGCCGGGGGCGGGGGGCGGGGGGGCCAGAGCCGGCTATCCTGTTGCACCGTGGGGTGGGGTTTGGGGTGGGTTGCCACGGGTCGGGGGGCCGGTGGGTCGTTTGGGTTTGGGTGGGAGTGCTCCGCGTGTGTCCTCTCTGCCCGGGTGGCCGGCGACTTGCCCTGTGCGGTGCGCCGGTGTGTCTCTCGGGAGCCCCGGCGGCGGCGAGGAGCCCGCCCGGCGTGAGGCCCGGGCCCGAGGCCCGGGTGTGCGGCGGAGAGGAAGTCCACGGTGGGCTGGGGGTCCGGGGGCCCAGGGCACGGTTTGCCGCCGTGGGCTGTCCCGCGCCGGGTGCAGGGGATGTCCCGGAGTGCGGGGCGGGGCCGGAGAAGAGACCCAGCGGCACTTAGGGATCCCGCCGCCCGGCCCGGCCCCGTGTGGGGCCCAGGGCTGGGGCTCGGCTGCCGGCCGAACGGAAGGGCTGGGACGCTCTGCTGCTGCCGCTGCCGCCGCCGCCGCCGCCGCCGCCGCCGCCGCCGCCTGGCGGTGCTGCTGCAGCGGGGGAGAGGGGAGGAAGGCCCGGGCGGGGGCAGCGGGCCGCGCCGGGGGGCCGGGGGCCGAGCGCGAAAGGGGGGGCGGGCGCGGAGCGCGGGGGGCCCCCCACCCCCCCCCCGACCCCCCACGGGCCGGCGGGCGGGACAAAAGAAGAGGCAAAAGCCTACAGCACCCGGTATTCCCAGGCGGTCTCCCATCCAAGTACTAACCAGGCCCGACCCTGCTTAGCTTCCGAGATCAGACGAGATCGGGCGCGTTCAGGGTGGTATGGCCGTAGACGGCGGCGGCCGGCCCCGGACGCCTCAAGAGGCCGAGCTGCTGCGACGTGGCCCTCCGGGCCCAGCGCCCCGACCCCCACCCCCGACACCCCCGCGCCGTCCTGCAGCCCCGTAGCCTTCAAAGCCTTGCTCGGCAGCTGCTACACAGCACAGAAGCAACACTTTGCCGCAGACACATATACAAATCACAGCAAAAATCAAAGACTCAATAGGACATCTCTTCAAAGCACGGAGGACACAAACGGGAGGACAACGTGTGACTTGTCAGATTCTACAGACGGCAGGAGCCCACATGAAGGCTCAGGGAAATATTCCAAAGGAGTGGGACATGGCTCCGAGCTCCCCGGACATGAGCAGACTGGCTTCGGCTGACAGCAGCTCTTAGATTGTCACAGTGGAGCCAGGAAAGTAGAAAGTTCCTTCCTCGCCTTTCCTGCTTGGCGCAGTAGCAAGTAGTCCACGGTGATACGGTGAATGGATACGATTATTGTGTGGCATCACGCAAAGAGCGAATGCTGTGGGTGTCTTTGAGAACTGGGAATTTGGGTGTGAGAGAAAGAGGTGAAATCGATAAAGTATAGAGTAAAAAGCCTCTAATTTCTCAGTTTCCATTTGGATTCTCAGTGTAAGCTCAATGTATTTTTCTTTAGTTTTTTAATCTAATTCTATTTTATTGTTTAGTTTTTAGTTGTTTCCCATGGAAAGTGCTGAGAAATAGGTGCAAACTCAACAGCAGTGCATTTCACCAGCATCTAGGTCGTGGTCTCCACAAACCATTGTTATTAAACGGTCCTAAGACTTACTGGAGACATAGGCTGACTTCAAGTCTGGGGCGGGAAATGGACGCTTCTTATGCTGGGAAGCGTGGATGCTATGACATCCAACAGGACGAGGGTCACGTCAAAAGACACAGGAACCAGAATGAGTAGACTCCCGTTTGCCAAACACAGGACAGTCTGATCACCAGTAAGTATAATAATTGCAAGATATCGAAACACATTAAATATGCTTAAATCCACGATTACACCCCTCACAGCGGCAAAACTGACTCGGGTCACTGTGGACAGCGGTAGGAAACAAAGGGAAATGGTGACAGCCGGGGCCGCCCCCAACTAGTTGGGATGTGTGGACACTCTTTCAAAAGACATCTCAACCCATCACCATGTATGCACTGTATTTGCACTGGATTCAAAGAAACTGAAGTGAGTGTATGTGTCTCAGGGAAACGCAGACATCGAGTACTTGCTGTTATCTCTAATACGGTTAAATGTTTAGATGGAATAATGTGGCTGTGATTACACTGAAAAAGGAAAGAAAGCCTCCACCTTTGATAGAAACATATTGACCCTTTATCGATGGAGGGATATTACTAAGGGGATCATGAACTTAAGGTAGGAGGGGTATAAAAGAAACAAGATCTGGCTGGCCAAGGGTTGGTGATTTCTTGAGTCAGGGTAGTGAGTATGTATTCTACTATTCTGTCTGTTTTTGTTTCTATTTCAAATTTCCCATAATAAAAAAGTGTCAAAAGATACCACGAAGAGGGTAAAAAACAAGCCGCAAACAGGACAAGGCATCTGTAGCGCATATACTTGGCAAGATATTACTATTACAGAATATCTATGTGTAATATGCTTCATACGCATTTGGCACTGTATCCTCACTATTAATCAGGGAAATAGGAAATAAACATTGAAGCAAGGTGTAGTTTCAAACTCACCAGATTGAGGAAACTTAAAAAACCGATCGCTGTGTTGGCTGGGAGGAAAACTCTTACCCACACCCTGCTGATACGGGAGGTGAAGTGATAGAACCATTTGGAAAACAATGTAGCATAAATGGATATGAATCCACACTGGCGTCATTCAGGAGCAAGCGTATTCTCTGAGGAGCACGTACCAGAGAGAAGATAGGGCACGTGTGACCAGGAATCGTCTAGGGTAATACTCACGGGAGCCCTGTGTACACGGACCTAGTCAAAGATCGGATAAAGATATTTCAATTGCTTCGTGCAGTGCCATTCTATAGCAGTGCTGATGAACTGCAGCTTCCTGTGTCAGCAAGGAGTATTCCCCAAACAGAAGGTTTCCCCTGGCACACAAGTTACCCAGAATGCATCCACAATGGTTCCACATGTATTATATAAACTGTGAAAATAACAAACTACCTCAATGAGACAGTCCTATAACAGAGAGCAAAAACTTTAAAAGGAAAAGCAAGCAAAATGCTGACAGTCGAGATGGGATTTGTTGGGGAGAAGTGTTTCTTTGGTTGCATGCCTTCAGGAAAAGATACACAGCGGCTTGCGACCTATGAATAAACTCCCAGTTTTATAAGGTGAGTGGTAGAGTTTTGGTACAGTTAACTCGATTTAATCTAATAATAATAATAATTATTATTATTATTATTATTATTATTCTTCAACATGTCCATTTCCCTAATTAAAAGAAAAGGAGAAAGAAACAGATTGTAAGTTTCTAGTTATAAACCCTGTTTAAATTTGATTATTTATTAATTTGGGGGAAATGATTAGTTTGGGGGCTCTGTGTCCATCTATCGAGGAATACAGTATAGCCTCTCCATCGATTTGGGCCATCATTTATGTTTGTTACTAAGTTTTCCATCTAAGTTGGCACGTTTTTCCCGTAGGTGCTGTGTAGATTCTCTGTGACTTTGACTGTGATCCTTTTTAAAAATTGCATTCATTATTGTGTATTTGCTAGGAAATAAGAAATATCGAAACTATCGATTGAACGTTGATTTCATGTAGAGCTGTCTTGCGGGACTCACCTAGGCTTTCTACAGGTCTCCCATGCCTAGGGGCAAACAGTGTATTTTGAGAACCGTAGGAGGTGAGGACAATGAACGAGGTGATTTTTCCTTTCCCACCTATTATTAGTGTTTTCCCTTGTTTTAGTGTGTATTTTAGAGCGTCTGTTGCAGTATTGACCAGAAGAATCTCATTATCAACACCCTGGTCTTGCTCGTGACTTTCCAAAGAATGTTTTTACTTCTGAATCCTTAAGACTATTTTCTAAGGATTTAGACTTTTGAAAAGAGTTTCCAGATGTCTTCTCTTCTGGATTCTTAAATTATTTTATCGTGAACGAATGGCCAACTGTTCAGATTCTATTCTTCTGCATATATGGATAGGATCAAATTTCTCCTCTCATAGGGTAACGTGGTCGTCTACTTGGACAACCTTAGAATTTGTCCTGAATTCAGAGCCGGTCCGTCAGAAGTTCCGGAGGCCCGGACCTGCGGCAGGTGTCTGAGGGGCGACAGCCTCGGGGACTGAGCCTCCACATGTCAAACCTGACCCTCTCTCCAGGGGCCACGGGACAGGGTCCGGGCCGGCCGGGGGCGGGAGCCGGGGCGGGCGCGGAGGGCGGAGGGGCCCCGGGCCACCCCACCCCACCCCACCCCCGTTTCCAGCCCAGGGGGGTGGGACAGAAAAAGAGGCACAGCAAAAAGCCTAGGGCACCCGGTATTCCCAGGCGGTCTCCCATGCAAGTACTAACCGGGCCCGACCCTGCTTAGCTCCCGAGATCAGAGGGAATCGGGCGGGCGGGCGCGTTGCGTTCGGGGTGGTATGGCCACAGAGGCCGGCGGCCGCCCCCGGACGCCTCAAGAGGCCGAGCTGCTGCTACGCGTCCCTCCCTGCCCAGTCGGGTCCCTCCCGCCGCCCTGGCCCTTCGCTAGCCCACCTGCCCCTATGGGGGGGCGGGCGCAGGCGGAGCCTGACGGGTCTCGCGCGCACCCCCCTGCCCCACCCGAACCGCGGAGGCACCGCCGTCGCACATCCCAAGGAGCAGACCCACGGGCACGCGCGCAGGGACAGACTTCCACGCGTGGGGGCGGAGGGCCAGAGCCCGAGAGTGCGCGCGAGAGGGCCCTCCGCCGCCTCGCGCCAGGGCACGGCGGGGAGGGGCTTGCGGGCAGGGCCAGGACAAGGAGGCAGGGCCGTGGCTGCCGCTGGTCCTTCACCCGGAGGTCCTGAAGACGTGCAGTGTCCCCCCCACCGCGCCACCCCACCCCCGTCTGGGGAGGACCGTTCTGCCCCGATTCCCGTCAGGGCCTGCGTGTGGCAGCAGGCCCCGCGCGGGGGCGGGGCCGGGGGCGGGGGGCGGGGGGGCCAGAGCCGGCTATCCTGTTGCACCGTGGGGTGGGGTTTGGGGTGGGTTGCCACGGGTCGGGGGGCCGGTGGGTCGTTTGGGTTTGGGTGGGAGTGCTCCGCGTGTGTCCTCTCTGCCCGGGTGGCCGGCGACTTGCCCTGTGCGGTGCGCCGGTGTGTCTCTCGGGAGCCCCGGCGGCGGCGAGGAGCCCGCCCGGCGTGAGGCCCGGGCCCGAGGCCCGGGTGTGCGGCGGAGAGGAAGTCCACGGTGGGCTGGGGGTCCGGGGGCCCAGGGCACGGTTTGCCGCCGTGGGCTGTCCCGCGCCGGGTGCAGGGGATGTCCCGGAGTGCGGGGCGGGGCCGGAGAAGAGACCCAGCGGCACTTAGGGATCCCGCCGCCCGGCCCGGCCCCGTGTGGGGCCCAGGGCTGGGGCTCGGCTGCCGGCCGAACGGAAGGGCTGGGACGCTCTGCTGCTGCCGCCGCCGCCGCCGCCTGGCGGTGCTGCTGCAGCGGGGGAGAGGGGAGGAAGGCCCGGGCGGGGGCAGCGGGCCGCGCCGGGGGGCCGGGGGCCGAGCGCGAAAGGGGGGGCGGGCGCGGAGCGCGGGGGGCCCCCCACCCCCCCGACCCCCCACGGGCCGGCGGGCGGGACAAAAGAAGAGGCAAAAGCCTACAGCACCCGGTATTCCCAGGCGGTCTCCCATCCAAGTACTAACCAGGCCCGACCCTGCTTAGCTTCCGAGATCAGACGAGATCGGGCGCGTTCAGGGTGGTATGGCCGTAGACGGCGGCGGCTGGCCCCGTACGCCTCAAGAGGCGGAGCTGCTGCGACGTGGCCCTCCGGGCCCAGCGCCCCGACCCCCACCCCCGACACCCCCGCGCCGTCCTGCAGCCCCGTAGCCTTCAAAGCCTTGCTCGGCAGCTGCTACACAGCACAGAAGCAACACTTTGCCGCAGACACATATACAAATGACAGCAAAAATCAAAGACCAATAGGACATCTCTTCAAAGCACGGAGGACACAAACGGGAGGACAACGTGTGACTTGTCAGATTCTACAGACGGCAGGAGCCCACATGAAGGCTCAGGGAAATATTCCAAAGGAGTGGGACATGGCTCCGAGCTCCCCGGACATGAGCAGACTGGCTTCGGCTGACAGCAGCTCTTAGATTGTCACAGTGGAGCCAGGAAAGTAGAAAGTTCCTTCCTCGCCTTTCCTGCTTGGCGCAGTAGCAAGTAGTCCACGGTGATACGGTGAATGGATACGATTATTGTGTGGCATCACGCAAAGAGCGAATGCTGTGGGTGTCTTTGAGAACTGGGAATTTGGGTGTGAGAGAAAGAGGTGAAATCGATAAAGTATAGAGTAAAAAGCCTCTAATTTCTCAGTTTCCATTTGGATTCTCAGTGTAAGCTCAATGTATTTTTCTTTAGTTTTTTAATCTAATTCTATTTTATTGTTTAGTTTTTAGTTGTTTCCCATGGAAAGTGCTGAGAAATAGGTGCAAACTCAACAGCAGTGCATTTCACCAGCATCTAGGTCGTGGTCTCCACAAACCATTGTTATTAAACGGTCCTAAGACTTACTGGAGACATAGGCTGACTTCAAGTCTGGGGCGGGAAATGGACGCTTCTTATGCTGGGAAGCGTGGATGCTATGACATCCAACAGGACGAGGGTCACGTCAAAAGACACAGGAACCAGAATGAGTAGACTCCCGTTTGCCAAACACAGGACAGTCTGATCACCAGTAAGTATAATAATTGCAAGATATCGAAACACATTAAATATGCTTAAATCCACGATTACACCCCTCACAGCGGCAAAACTGACTCGGGTCACTGTGGACAGCGGTAGGAAACAAAGGGAAATGGTGACAGCCGGGGCCGCCCCCAACTAGTTGGGATGTGTGGACACTCTTTCAAAAGACATCTCAACCCATCACCATGTATGCACTGTATTTGCACTGGATTCAAAGAAACTGAAGTGAGTGTATGTGTCTCAGGGAAACGCAGACATCGAGTACTTGCTGTTATCTCTAATACGGTTAAATGTTTAGATGGAATAATGTGGCTGTGATTACACTGAAAAAGGAAAGAAAGCCTCCACCTTTGATAGAAACATATTGACCCTTTATCGATGGAGGGATATTACTAAGGGGATCATGAACTTAAGGTAGGAGGGGTATAAAAGAAACAAGATCTGGCTGGCCAAGGGTTGGTGATTTCTTGAGTCAGGGTAGTGAGTATGTATTCTACTATTCTGTCTGGTTTTGTTTCTATTTCAAATTTCCCATAATAAAAAAGTGTCAAAAGATACCACGAAGAGGGTAAAAAACAAGCCGCAAACAGGACAAGGCATCTGTAGCGCATATACTTGGCAAGATATTACTATTACAGAATATCTATGTGTAATATGCTTCATACGCATTTGGCACTGTATCCTCACTATTAATCAGGGAAATAGGAAATAAACATTGAAGCAAGGTGTAGTTTCAAACTCACCAGATTGAGGAAACTTAAAAAACCGATCGCTGTGTTGGCTGGGAGGAAAACTCTTACCCACACCCTGCTGATACGGGAGGTGAAGTGATAGAACCATTTGGAAAACAATGTAGCATAAATGGATATGAATCCACACTGGCGTCATTCAGGAGCAAGCGTATTCTCTGAGGAGCACGTACCAGAGAGAAGATAGGGCACGTGTGACCAGGAATCGTCTAGGGTAATACTCACGGGAGCCCTGTGTACACGGACCTAGTCAAAGATCGGATAAAGATATTTCAATTGCTTCGTGCAGTGCCATTCTATAGCAGTGCTGATGAACTGCAGCTTCCTGTGTCAGCAAGGAGTATTCCCCAAACAGAAGGTTTCCCCTGGCACACAAGTTACCCAGAATGCATCCACAATGGTTCCACATGTATTATATAAACTGTGAAAATAACAAACTACCTCAATGAGACAGTCCTATAACAGAGAGCAAAAACTTTAAAAGGAAAAGCAAGCAAAATGCTGACAGTCGAGATGGGATTTGTTGGGGAGAAGTGTTTCTTTGGTTGCATGCCTTCAGGAAAAGATACACAGCGGCTTGCGACCTATGAATAAACTCCCAGTTTTATAAGGTGAGTGGTAGAGTTTTGGTACAGTTAACTCGATTTAATCTAATAATAATAATAATAATTATTATTATTATTATTATTATTATTCTTCAACATGTCCATTTCCCTAATTAAAAGAAAAGGAGAAAGAAACAGATTGTAAGTTTCTAGTTATAAACCCTGTTTAAATTTGATTATTTATTAATTTGGGGGAAATGATTAGTTTGGGGGCTCTGTGTCCATCTATCGAGGAATACAGTATAGCCTCTCCATCGATTTGGGCCATCATTTATGTTTGTTACTAAGTTTTCCATCTAAGTTGGCACGTTTTTCCCGTAGGTGCTGTGTAGATTCTCTGTGACTTTGACTGTGATCCTTTTTAAAAATTGCATTCATTATTGTGTATTTGCTAGGAAATAAGAAATATCGAAACTATCGATTGAACGTTGATTTCATGTAGAGCTGTCTTGCGGGACTCACCTAGGCTTTCTACAGGTCTCCCATGCCTAGGGGCAAACAGTGTATTTTGAGAACCGTAGGAGGTGAGGACAATGAACGAGGTGATTTTTCCTTTCCCACCTATTATTAGTGTTTTCCCTTGTTTTAGTGTGTATTTTAGAGCGTCTGTTGCAGTATTGACCAGAAGAATCTCATTATCAACACCCTGGTCTTGCTCGTGACTTTCCAAAGAATGTTTTTACTTCTGAATCCTTAAGACTATTTTCTAAGGATTTAGACTTTTGAAAAGAGTTTCCAGATGTCTTCTCTTCTGGATTCTTAAATTATTTTATCGTGAACGAATGGCCAACTGTTCAGATTCTATTCTTCTGCATATATGGATAGGATCAAATTTCTCCTCTCATAGGGTAACGTGGTCGTCTACTTGGACAACCTTAGAATTTGTCCTGAATTCAGAGCCGGTCCGTCAGAAGTTCCGGAGGCCCGGACCTGCGGCAGGTGTCTGAGGGGCGACAGCCTCGGGGACTGAGCCTCCACATGTCAAACCTGACCCTCTCTCCAGGGGCCACGGGACAGGGTCCGGGCCGGCCGGGGGCGGGAGCCGGGGCGGGCGCGGAGGGCGGAGGGGCCCCGGGCCACCCCACCCCACCCCACCCCCGTTTCCAGCCCAGGGGGGTGGGACAGAAAAAGAGGCACAGCAAAAAGCCTAGGGCACCCGGTATTCCCAGGCGGTCTCCCATGCAAGTACTAACCGGGCCCGACCCTGCTTAGCTCCCGAGATCAGAGGGAATCGGGCGGGCGGGCGCGTTGCGTTCGGGGTGGTATGGCCACAGAGGCCGGCGGCCGCCCCCGGACGCCTCAAGAGGCCGAGCTGCTGCTACGCGTCCCTCCCTGCCCAGTCGGGTCCCTCCCGCCGCCCTGGCCCTTCGCTAGCCCACCTGCCCCTATGGGGGGGCGGGCGCAGGCGGAGCCTGACGGGTCTCGCGCGCACCCCCCTGCCCCACCCGAACCGCGGACGCACCGCCGTCGCACATCCCAAGGAGCAGACCCACGGGCACGCGCGCAGGGACAGACTTCCACGCGTGGGGGCGGAGGGCCAGAGCCCGAGAGTGCGCGCGAGAGGGCCCTCCGCCGCCTCGCGCCAGGGCACGGCGGGGAGGGGCTTGCGGGCAGGGCCAGGACAAGGAGGCAGGGCCGTGGCTGCCGCTGGTCCTTCACCCGGAGGTCCTGAAGACGTGCAGTGTCCCCCCCACCGCGCCACCCCACCCCCGTCTGGGGAGGACCGTTCTGCCCCGATTCCCGTCAGGGCCTGCGTGTGGCAGCAGGCCCCGCGCGGGGGCGGGGCCGGGGGCGGGGGGCGGGGGGGCCAGAGCCGGCTATCCTGTTGCACCGTGGGGTGGGGTTTGGGGTGGGTTGCCACGGGTCGGGGGGCCGGTGGGTCGTTTGGGTTTGGGTGGGAGTGCTCCGCGTGTGTCCTCTCTGCCCGGGTGGCCGGCGACTTGCCCTGTGCGGTGCGCCGGTGTGTCTCTCGGGAGCCCCGGCGGCGGCGAGGAGCCCGCCCGGCGTGAGGCCCGGGCCCGAGGCCCGGGTGTGCGGCGGAGAGGAAGTCCACGGTGGGCTGGGGGTCCGGGGGCCCAGGGCACGGTTTGCCGCCGTGGGCTGTCCCGCGCCGGGTGCAGGGGATGTCCCGGAGTGCGGGGCGGGGCCGGAGAAGAGACCCAGAGGCACTTAGGGATCCCGCCGCCCGGCCCGGCCCCGTGTGGGGCCCAGGGCTGGGGCTCGGCTGCCGGCCGAACGGAAGGGCTGGGACGCTCTGCTGCTGCCGCTGCCGCCGCCGCCGCCGCCGCCGCCTGGCGGTGCTGCTGCAGCGGGGGAGAGGGGAGGAAGGCCCGGGCGGGGGCAGCGGGCCGCGCCGGGGGGCCGGGGGCCGAGCGCGAAAGGGGGGGCGGGCGCGGAGCGCGGGGGGCCCCCCACCCCCCCCCGACCCCCCACGGGCCGGCGGGCGGGACAAAAGAAGAGGCAAAAGCCTACAGCACCCGGTATTCCCAGGCGGTCTCCCATCCAAGTACTAACCAGGCCCGACCCTGCTTAGCTTCCGAGATCAGACGAGATCGGGCGCGTTCAGGGTGGTATGGCCGTAGACGGCGGCGGCCGGCCCCGGACGCCTCAAGAGGCCGAGCTGCTGCGACGTGGCCCTCCGGGCCCAGCGCCCCGACCCCCACCCCCGACACCCCCGCGCCGTCCTGCAGCCCCGTAGCCTTCAAAGCCTTGCTCGGCAGCTGCTACACAGCACAGAAGCAACACTTTGCCGCAGACACATATACAAATCACAGCAAAAATCAAAGACTCAATAGGACATCTCTTCAAAGCACGGAGGACACAAACGGGAGGACAACGTGTGACTTGTCAGATTCTACAGACGGCAGGAGCCCACATGAAGGCTCAGGGAAATATTCCAAAGGAGTGGGACATGGCTCCGAGCTCCCCGGACATGAGCAGACTGGCTTCGGCTGACAGCAGCTCTTAGATTGTCACAGTGGAGCCAGGAAAGTAGAAAGTTCCTTCCTCGCCTTTCCTGCTTGGCGCAGTAGCAAGTAGTCCACGGTGATACGGTGAATGGATACGATTATTCTGTGGCATCACGCAAAGAGCGAATGCTGTGGGTGTCTTTGAGAACTGGGAATTTGGGTGTGAGAGAAAGAGGTGAAATCGATAAAGTATAGAGTAAAAAGCCTCTAATTTCTCAGTTTCCATTTGGATTCTCAGTGTAAGCTCAATGTATTTTTCTTTAGTTTTTTAATCTAATTCTATTTTATTGTTTAGTTTTTAGTTGTTTCCCATGGAAAGTGCTGAGAAATAGGTGCAAACTCAACAGCAGTGCATTTCACCAGCATCTAGGTCGTGGTCTCCACAAACCATTGTTATTAAACGGTCCTAAGACTTACTGGAGACATAGGCTGACTTCAAGTCTGGGGCGGGAAATGGACGCTTCTTATGCTGGGAAGCGTGGATGCTATGACATCCAACAGGACGAGGGTCACGTCAAAAGACACAGGAACCAGAATGAGTAGACTCCCGTTTGCCAAACACAGGACAGTCTGATCACCAGTAAGTATAATAATTGCAAGATATCGAAACACATTAAATATGCTTAAATCCACGATTACACCCCTCACAGCGGCAAAACTGACTCGGGTCACTGTGGACAGCGGTAGGAAACAAAGGGAAATGGTGACAGCCGGGGCCGCCCCCAACTAGTTGGGATGTGTGGACACTCTTTCAAAAGACATCTCAACCCATCACCATGTATGCACTGTATTTGCACTGGATTCAAAGAAACTGAAGTGAGTGTATGTGTCTCAGGGAAACGCAGACATCGAGTACTTGCTGTTATCTCTAATACGGTTAAATGTTTAGATGGAATAATGTGGCTGTGATTACACTGAAAAAGGAAAGAAAGCCTCCACCTTTGATAGAAACATATTGACCCTTTATCGATGGAGGGATATTACTAAGGGGATCATGAACTTAAGGTAGGAGGGGTATAAAAGAAACAAGATCTGGCTGGCCAAGGGTTGGTGATTTCTTGAGTCAGGGTAGTGAGTATGTATTCTACTATTCTGTCTGGTTTTGTTTCTATTTCAAATTTCCCATAATAAAAAAGTGTCAAAAGATACCACGAAGAGGGTAAAAAACAAGCCGCAAACAGGACAAGGCATCTGTAGCGCATATACTTGGCAAGATATTACTATTACAGAATATCTATGTGTAATATGCTTCATACGCATTTGGCACTGTATCCTCACTATTAATCAGGGAAATAGGAAATAAACATTGAAGCAAGGTGTAGTTTCAAACTCACCAGATTGAGGAAACTTAAAAAACCGATCGCTGTGTTGGCTGGGAGGAAAACTCTTACCCACACCCTGCTGATACGGGAGGTGAAGTGATAGAACCATTTGGAAAACAATGTAGCATAAATGGATATGAATCCACACTGGCGTCATTCAGGAGCAAGCGTATTCTCTGAGGAGCACGTACCAGAGAGAAGATAGGGCACGTGTGACCAGGAATCGTCTAGGGTAATACTCACGGGAGCCCTGTGTACACGGACCTAGTCAAAGATCGGATAAAGATATTTCAATTGCTTCGTGCAGTGCCATTCTATAGCAGTGCTGATGAACTGCAGCTTCCTGTGTCAGCAAGGAGTATTCCCCAAACAGAAGGTTTCCCCTGGCACACAAGTTACCCAGAATGCATCCACAATGGTTCCACATGTATTATATAAACTGTGAAAATAACAAACTACCTCAATGAGACAGTCCTATAACAGAGAGCAAAAACTTTAAAAGGAAAAGCAAGCAAAATGCTGACAGTCGAGATGGGATTTGTTGGGGAGAAGTGTTTCTTTGGTTGCATGCCTTCAGGAAAAGATACACAGCGGCTTGCGACCTATGAATAAACTCCCAGTTTTATAAGGTGAGTGGTAGAGTTTTGGTACAGTTAACTCGATTTAATCTAATAATAATAATAATAATTATTATTATTATTATTATTATTATTCTTCAACATGTCCATTTCCCTAATTAAAAGAAAAGGAGAAAGAAACAGATTGTAAGTTTCTAGTTATAAACCCTGTTTAAATTTGATTATTTATTAATTTGGGGGAAATGATTAGTTTGGGGGCTCTGTGTCCATCTATCGAGGAATACAGTATAGCCTCTCCATCGATTTGGGCCATCATTTATGTTTGTTACTAAGTTTTCCATCTAAGTTGGCACGTTTTTCCCGTAGGTGCTGTGTAGATTCTCTGTGACTTTGACTGTGATCCTTTTTAAAAATTGCATTCATTATTGTGTATTTGCTAGGAAATAAGAAATATCGAAACTATCGATTGAACGTTGATTTCATGTAGAGCTGTCTTGCGGGACTCACCTAGGCTTTCTACAGGTCTCCCATGCCTAGGGGCAAACAGTGTATTTTGAGAACCGTAGGAGGTGAGGACAATGAACGAGGTGATTTTTCCTTTCCCACCTATTATTAGTGTTTTCCCTTGTTTTAGTGTGTATTTTAGAGCGTCTGTTGCAGTATTGACCAGAAGAATCTCATTATCAACACCCTGGTCTTGCTCGTGACTTTCCAAAGAATGTTTTTACTTCTGAATCCTTAAGACTATTTTCTAAGGATTTAGACTTTTGAAAAGAGTTTCCAGATGTCTTCTCTTCTGGAT
Organism: Lemur catta; assembly: GCF_020740605.2. Lineage (NCBI taxonomy): Eukaryota > Metazoa > Chordata > Mammalia > Primates > Lemuridae > Lemur > Lemur catta. The sequence goes on along the minus strand of NW_025423759.1, from coordinate 100,909 downwards.
TCTTAAATTATTTTATCGTGAACGAATGGCCAACTGTTCAGATTCTATTCTTCTGCATATATGGATAGGATCAAATTTCTCCTCTCATAGGGTAACGTGGTCGTCTACTTGGACAACCTTAGAATTTGTCCTGAATTCAGAGCCGGTCCGTCAGAAGTTCCGGAGGCCCGGACCTGCGGCAGGTGTCTGAGGGGCGACAGCCTCGGGGACTGAGCCTCCACATGTCAAACCTGACCCTCTCTCCAGGGGCCACGGGACAGGGTCCGGGCCGGCCGGGGGCGGGAGCCGGGGCGGGCGCGGAGGGCGGAGGGGCCCCGGGCCACCCCACCCCACCCCACCCCCGTTTCCAGCCCAGGGGGGTGGGACAGAAAAAGAGGCACAGCAAAAAGCCTAGGGCACCCGGTATTCCCAGGCGGTCTCCCATGCAAGTACTAACCGGGCCCGACCCTGCTTAGCTCCCGAGATCAGAGGGAATCGGGCGGGCGGGCGCGTTGCGTTCGGGGTGGTATGGCCACAGAGGCCGGCGGCCGCCCCCGGACGCCTCAAGAGGCCGAGCTGCTGCTACGCGTCCCTCCCTGCCCAGTCGGGTCCCTCCCGCCGCCCTGGCCCTTCGCTAGCCCACCTGCCCCTATGGGGGGGCGGGCGCAGGCGGAGCCTGACGGGTCTCGCGCGCACCCCCCTGCCCCACCCGAACCGCGGAGGCACCGCCGTCGCACATCCCAAGGAGCAGACCCACGGGCACGCGCGCAGGGACAGACTTCCACGCGTGGGGGCGGAGGGCCAGAGCCCGAGAGTGCGCGCGAGAGGGCCCTCCGCCGCCTCGCGCCAGGGCACGGCGGGGAGGGGCTTGCGGGCAGGGCCAGGACAAGGAGGCAGGGCCGTGGCTGCCGCTGGTCCTTCACCCGGAGGTCCTGAAGACGTGCAGTGTCCCCCCCACCGCGCCACCCCACCCCCGTCTGGGGAGGACCGTTCTGCCCCGATTCCCGTCAGGGCCTGCGTGTGGCAGCAGGCCCCGCGCGGGGGCGGGGCCGGGGGCGGGGGGCGGGGGGGCCAGAGCCGGCTATCCTGTTGCACCGTGGGGTGGGGTTTGGGGTGGGTTGCCACGGGTCGGGGGGCCGGTGGGTCGTTTGGGTTTGGGTGGGAGTGCTCCGCGTGTGTCCTCTCTGCCCGGGTGGCCGGCGACTTGCCCTGTGCGGTGCGCCGGTGTGTCTCTCGGGAGCCCCGGCGGCGGCGAGGAGCCCGCCCGGCGTGAGGCCCGGGCCCGAGGCCCGGGTGTGCGGCGGAGAGGAAGTCCACGGTGGGCTGGGGGTCCGGGGGCCCAGGGCACGGTTTGCCGCCGTGGGCTGTCCCGCGCCGGGTGCAGGGGATGTCCCGGAGTGCGGGGCGGGGCCGGAGAAGAGACCCAGCGGCACTTAGGGATCCCGCCGCCCGGCCCGGCCCCGTGTGGGGCCCAGGGCTGGGGCTCGGCTGCCGGCCGAACGGAAGGGCTGGGACGCTCTGCTGCTGCCGCTGCCGCCGCCGCCGCCGCCGCCGCCGCCGCCGCCGCCGCCTGGCGGTGCTGCTGCAGCGGGGGAGAGGGGAGGAAGGCCCGGGCGGGGGCAGCGGGCCGCGCCGGGGGGCCGGGGGCCGAGCGCGAAAGGGGGGGCGGGCGCGGAGCGCGGGGGGCCCCCCACCCCCCCCCGACCCCCCACGGGCCGGCGGGCGGGACAAAAGAAGAGGCAAAAGCCTACAGCACCCGGTATTCCCAGGCGGTCTCCCATCCAAGTACTAACCAGGCCCGACCCTGCTTAGCTTCCGAGATCAGACGAGATCGGGCGCGTTCAGGGTGGTATGGCCGTAGACGGCGGCGGCCGGCCCCGGACGCCTCAAGAGGCCGAGCTGCTGCGACGTGGCCCTCCGGGCCCAGCGCCCCGACCCCCACCCCCGACACCCCCGCGCCGTCCTGCAGCCCCGTAGCCTTCAAAGCCTTGCTCGGCAGCTGCTACACAGCACAGAAGCAACACTTTGCCGCAGACACATATACAAATCACAGCAAAAATCAAAGACTCAATAGGACATCTCTTCAAAGCACGGAGGACACAAACGGGAGGACAACGTGTGACTTGTCAGATTCTACAGACGGCAGGAGCCCACATGAAGGCTCAGGGAAATATTCCAAAGGAGTGGGACATGGCTCCGAGCTCCCCGGACATGAGCAGACTGGCTTCGGCTGACAGCAGCTCTTAGATTGTCACAGTGGAGCCAGGAAAGTAGAAAGTTCCTTCCTCGCCTTTCCTGCTTGGCGCAGTAGCAAGTAGTCCACGGTGATACGGTGAATGGATACGATTATTGTGTGGCATCACGCAAAGAGCGAATGCTGTGGGTGTCTTTGAGAACTGGGAATTTGGGTGTGAGAGAAAGAGGTGAAATCGATAAAGTATAGAGTAAAAAGCCTCTAATTTCTCAGTTTCCATTTGGATTCTCAGTGTAAGCTCAATGTATTTTTCTTTAGTTTTTTAATCTAATTCTATTTTATTGTTTAGTTTTTAGTTGTTTCCCATGGAAAGTGCTGAGAAATAGGTGCAAACTCAACAGCAGTGCATTTCACCAGCATCTAGGTCGTGGTCTCCACAAACCATTGTTATTAAACGGTCCTAAGACTTACTGGAGACATAGGCTGACTTCAAGTCTGGGGCGGGAAATGGACGCTTCTTATGCTGGGAAGCGTGGATGCTATGACATCCAACAGGACGAGGGTCACGTCAAAAGACACAGGAACCAGAATGAGTAGACTCCCGTTTGCCAAACACAGGACAGTCTGATCACCAGTAAGTATAATAATTGCAAGATATCGAAACACATTAAATATGCTTAAATCCACGATTACACCCCTCACAGCGGCAAAACTGACTCGGGTCACTGTGGACAGCGGTAGGAAACAAAGGGAAATGGTGACAGCCGGGGCCGCCCCCAACTAGTTGGGATGTGTGGACACTCTTTCAAAAGACATCTCAACCCATCACCATGTATGCACTGTATTTGCACTGGATTCAAAGAAACTGAAGTGAGTGTATGTGTCTCAGGGAAACGCAGACATCGAGTACTTGCTGTTATCTCTAATACGGTTAAATGTTTAGATGGAATAATGTGGCTGTGATTACACTGAAAAAGGAAAGAAAGCCTCCACCTTTGATAGAAACATATTGACCCTTTATCGATGGAGGGATATTACTAAGGGGATCATGAACTTAAGGTAGGAGGGGTATAAAAGAAACAAGATCTGGCTGGCCAAGGGTTGGTGATTTCTTGAGTCAGGGTAGTGAGTATGTATTCTACTATTCTGTCTGTTTTTGTTTCTATTTCAAATTTCCCATAATAAAAAAGTGTCAAAAGATACCACGAAGAGGGTAAAAAACAAGCCGCAAACAGGACAAGGCATCTGTAGCGCATATACTTGGCAAGATATTACTATTACAGAATATCTATGTGTAATATGCTTCATACGCATTTGGCACTGTATCCTCACTATTAATCAGGGAAATAGGAAATAAACATTGAAGCAAGGTGTAGTTTCAAACTCACCAGATTGAGGAAACTTAAAAAACCGATCGCTGTGTTGGCTGGGAGGAAAACTCTTACCCACACCCTGCTGATACGGGAGGTGAAGTGATAGAACCATTTGGAAAACAATGTAGCATAAATGGATATGAATCCACACTGGCGTCATTCAGGAGCAAGCGTATTCTCTGAGGAGCACGTACCAGAGAGAAGATAGGGCACGTGTGACCAGGAATCGTCTAGGGTAATACTCACGGGAGCCCTGTGTACACGGACCTAGTCAAAGATCGGATAAAGATATTTCAATTGCTTCGTGCAGTGCCATTCTATAGCAGTGCTGATGAACTGCAGCTTCCTGTGTCAGCAAGGAGTATTCCCCAAACAGAAGGTTTCCCCTGGCACACAAGTTACCCAGAATGCATCCACAATGGTTCCACATGTATTATATAAACTGTGAAAATAACAAACTACCTCAATGAGACAGTCCTATAACAGAGAGCAAAAACTTTAAAAGGAAAAGCAAGCAAAATGCTGACAGTCGAGATGGGATTTGTTGGGGAGAAGTGTTTCTTTGGTTGCATGCCTTCAGGAAAAGATACACAGCGGCTTGCGACCTATGAATAAACTCCCAGTTTTATAAGGTGAGTGGTAGAGTTTTGGTACAGTTAACTCGATTTAATCTAATAATAATAATAATTATTATTATTATTATTATTATTATTCTTCTTCAACATGTCCATTTCCCTAATTAAAAGAAAAGGAGAAAGAAACAGATTGTAAGTTTCTAGTTATAAACCCTGTTTAAATTTGATTATTTATTAATTTGGGGGAAATGATTAGTTTGGGGGCTCTGTGTCCATCTATCGAGGAATACAGTATAGCCTCTCCATCGATTTGGGCCATCATTTATGTTTGTTACTAAGTTTTCCATCTAAGTTGGCACGTTTTTCCCGTAGGTGCTGTGTAGATTCTCTGTGACTTTGACTGTGATCCTTTTTAAAAATTGCATTCATTATTGTGTATTTGCTAGGAAATAAGAAATATCGAAACTATCGATTGAACGTTGATTTCATGTAGAGCTGTCTTGCGGGACTCACCTAGGCTTTCTACAGGTCTCCCATGCCTAGGGGCAAACAGTGTATTTTGAGAACCGTAGGAGGTGAGGACAATGAACGAGGTGATTTTTCCTTTCCCACCTATTATTAGTGTTTTCCCTTGTTTTAGTGTGTATTTTAGAGCGTCTGTTGCAGTATTGACCAGAAGAATCTCATTATCAACACCCTGGTCTTGCTCGTGACTTTCCAAAGAATGTTTTTACTTCTGAATCCTTAAGACTATTTTCTAAGGATTTAGACTTTTGAAAAGAGTTTCCAGATGTCTTCTCTTCTGGATTCTTAAATTATTTTATCGTGAACGAATGGCCAACTGTTCAGATTCTATTCTTCTGCATATATGGATAGGATCAAATTTCTCCTCTCATAGGGTAACGTGGTCGTCTACTTGGACAACCTTAGAATTTGTCCTGAATTCAGAGCCGGTCCGTCAGAAGTTCCGGAGGCCCGGACCTGCGGCAGGTGTCTGAGGGGCGACAGCCTCGGGGACTGAGCCTCCACATGTCAAACCTGACCCTCTCTCCAGGGGCCACGGGACAGGGTCCGGGCCGGCCGGGGGCGGGAGCCGGGGCGGGCGCGGAGGGCGGAGGGGCCCCGGGCCACCCCACCCCACCCCACCCCCGTTTCCAGCCCAGGGGGGTGGGACAGAAAAAGAGGCACAGCAAAAAGCCTAGGGCACCCGGTATTCCCAGGCGGTCTCCCATGCAAGTACTAACCGGGCCCGACCCTGCTTAGCTCCCGAGATCAGAGGGAATCGGGCGGGCGGGCGCGTTGCGTTCGGGGTGGTATGGCCACAGAGGCCGGCGGCCGCCCCCGGACGCCTCAAGAGGCCGAGCTGCTGCTACGCGTCCCTCCCTGCCCAGTCGGGTCCCTCCCGCCGCCCTGGCCCTTCGCTAGCCCACCTGCCCCTATGGGGGGGCGGGCGCAGGCGGAGCCTGACGGGTCTCGCGCGCACCCCCCTGCCCCACCCGAACCGCGGAGGCACCGCCGTCGCACATCCCAAGGAGCAGACCCACGGGCACGCGCGCAGGGACAGACTTCCACGCGTGGGGGCGGAGGGCCAGAGCCCGAGAGTGCGCGCGAGAGGGCCCTCCGCCGCCTCGCGCCAGGGCACGGCGGGGAGGGGCTTGCGGGCAGGGCCAGGACAAGGAGGCAGGGCCGTGGCTGCCGCTGGTCCTTCACCCGGAGGTCCTGAAGACGTGCAGTGTCCCCCCCACCGCGCCACCCCACCCCCGTCTGGGGAGGACCGTTCTGCCCCGATTCCCGTCAGGGCCTGCGTGTGGCAGCAGGCCCCGCGCGGGGGCGGGGCCGGGGGCGGGGGGCGGGGGGGCCAGAGCCGGCTATCCTGTTGCACCGTGGGGTGGGGTTTGGGGTGGGTTGCCACGGGTCGGGGGGCCGGTGGGTCGTTTGGGTTTGGGTGGGAGTGCTCCGCGTGTGTCCTCTCTGCCCGGGTGGCCGGCGACTTGCCCTGTGCGGTGCGCCGGTGTGTCTCTCGGGAGCCCCGGCGGCGGCGAGGAGCCCGCCCGGCGTGAGGCCCGGGCCCGAGGCCCGGGTGTGCGGCGGAGAGGAAGTCCACGGTGGGCTGGGGGTCCGGGGGCCCAGGGCACGGTTTGCCGCCGTGGGCTGTCCCGCGCCGGGTGCAGGGGATGTCCCGGAGTGCGGGGCGGGGCCGGAGAAGAGACCCAGCGGCACTTAGGGATCCCGCCGCCCGGCCCGGCCCCGTGTGGGGCCCAGGGCTGGGGCTCGGCTGCCGGCCGAACGGAAGGGCTGGGACGCTCTGCTGCTGCCGCTGCCGCCGCCGCCGCCGCCGCCGCCGCCGCCGCCGCCGCCTGGCGGTGCTGCTGCAGCGGGGGAGAGGGGAGGAAGGCCCGGGCGGGGGCAGCGGGCCGCGCCGGGGGGCCGGGGGCCGAGCGCGAAAGGGGGGGCGGGCGCGGAGCGCGGGGGGCCCCCCACCCCCCCCCGACCCCCCACGGGCCGGCGGGCGGGACAAAAGAAGAGGCAAAAGCCTACAGCACCCGGTATTCCCAGGCGGTCTCCCATCCAAGTACTAACCAGGCCCGACCCTGCTTAGCTTCCGAGATCAGACGAGATCGGGCGCGTTCAGGGTGGTATGGCCGTAGACGGCGGCGGCCGGCCCCGGACGCCTCAAGAGGCCGAGCTGCTGCGACGTGGCCCTCCGGGCCCAGCGCCCCGACCCCCACCCCCGACACCCCCGCGCCGTCCTGCAGCCCCGTAGCCTTCAAAGCCTTGCTCGGCAGCTGCTACACAGCACAGAAGCAACACTTTGCCGCAGACACATATACAAATCACAGCAAAAATCAAAGACTCAATAGGACATCTCTTCAAAGCACGGAGGACACAAACGGGAGGACAACGTGTGACTTGTCAGATTCTACAGACGGCAGGAGCCCACATGAAGGCTCAGGGAAATATTCCAAAGGAGTGGGACATGGCTCCGAGCTCCCCGGACATGAGCAGACTGGCTTCGGCTGACAGCAGCTCTTAGATTGTCACAGTGGAGCCAGGAAAGTAGAAAGTTCCTTCCTCGCCTTTCCTGCTTGGCGCAGTAGCAAGTAGTCCACGGTGATACGGTGAATGGATACGATTATTGTGTGGCATCACGCAAAGAGCGAATGCTGTGGGTGTCTTTGAGAACTGGGAATTTGGGTGTGAGAGAAAGAGGTGAAATCGATAAAGTATAGAGTAAAAAGCCTCTAATTTCTCAGTTTCCATTTGGATTCTCAGTGTAAGCTCAATGTATTTTTCTTTAGTTTTTTAATCTAATTCTATTTTATTGTTTAGTTTTTAGTTGTTTCCCATGGAAAGTGCTGAGAAATAGGTGCAAACTCAACAGCAGTGCATTTCACCAGCATCTAGGTCGTGGTCTCCACAAACCATTGTTATTAAACGGTCCTAAGACTTACTGGAGACATAGGCTGACTTCAAGTCTGGGGCGGGAAATGGACGCTTCTTATGCTGGGAAGCGTGGATGCTATGACATCCAACAGGACGAGGGTCACGTCAAAAGACACAGGAACCAGAATGAGTAGACTCCCGTTTGCCAAACACAGGACAGTCTGATCACCAGTAAGTATAATAATTGCAAGATATCGAAACACATTAAATATGCTTAAATCCACGATTACACCCCTCACAGCGGCAAAACTGACTCGGGTCACTGTGGACAGCGGTAGGAAACAAAGGGAAATGGTGACAGCCGGGGCCGCCCCCAACTAGTTGGGATGTGTGGACACTCTTTCAAAAGACATCTCAACCCATCACCATGTATGCACTGTATTTGCACTGGATTCAAAGAAACTGAAGTGAGTGTATGTGTCTCAGGGAAACGCAGACATCGAGTACTTGCTGTTATCTCTAATACGGTTAAATGTTTAGATGGAATAATGTGGCTGTGATTACACTGAAAAAGGAAAGAAAGCCTCCACCTTTGATAGAAACATATTGACCCTTTATCGATGGAGGGATATTACTAAGGGGATCATGAACTTAAGGTAGGAGGGGTATAAAAGAAACAAGATCTGGCTGGCCAAGGGTTGGTGATTTCTTGAGTCAGGGTAGTGAGTATGTATTCTACTATTCTGTCTGGTTTTGTTTCTATTTCAAATTTCCCATAATAAAAAAGTGTCAAAAGATACCACGAAGAGGGTAAAAAACAAGCCGCAAACAGGACAAGGCATCTGTAGCGCATATACTTGGCAAGATATTACTATTACAGAATATCTATGTGTAATATGCTTCATACGCATTTGGCACTGTATCCTCACTATTAATCAGGGAAATAGGAAATAAACATTGAAGCAAGGTGTAGTTTCAAACTCACCAGATTGAGGAAACTTAAAAAACCGATCGCTGTGTTGGCTGGGAGGAAAACTCTTACCCACACCCTGCTGATACGGGAGGTGAAGTGATAGAACCATTTGGAAAACAATGTAGCATAAATGGATATGAATCCACACTGGCGTCATTCAGGAGCAAGCGTATTCTCTGAGGAGCACGTACCAGAGAGAAGATAGGGCACGTGTGACCAGGAATCGTCTAGGGTAATACTCACGGGAGCCCTGTGTACACGGACCTAGTCAAAGATCGGATAAAGATATTTCAATTGCTTCGTGCAGTGCCATTCTATAGCAGTGCTGATGAACTGCAGCTTCCTGTGTCAGCAAGGAGTATTCCCCAAACAGAAGGTTTCCCCTGGCACACAAGTTACCCAGAATGCATCCACAATGGTTCCACATGTATTATATAAACTGTGAAAATAACAAACTACCTCAATGAGACAGTCCTATAACAGAGAGCAAAAACTTTAAAAGGAAAAGCAAGCAAAATGCTGACAGTCGAGATGGGATTTGTTGGGGAGAAGTGTTTCTTTGGTTGCATGCCTTCAGGAAAAGATACACAGCGGCTTGCGACCTATGAATAAACTCCCAGTTTTATAAGGTGAGTGGTAGAGTTTTGGTACAGTTAACTCGATTTAATCTAATAATAATAATAATAATAATTATTATTATTATTATTATTATTATTCAACATGTCCATTTCCCTAATTAAAAGAAAAGGAGAAAGAAACAGATTGTAAGTTTCTAGTTATAAACCCTGTTTAAATTTGATTATTTATTAATTTGGGGGAAATGATTAGTTTGGGGGCTCTGTGTCCATCTATCGAGGAATACAGTATAGCCTCTCCATCGATTTGGGCCATCATTTATGTTTGTTACTAAGTTTTCCATCTAAGTTGGCACGTTTTTCCCGTAGGTGCTGTGTAGATTCTCTGTGACTTTGACTGTGATCCTTTTTAAAAATTGCATTCATTATTGTGTATTTGCTAGGAAATAAGAAATATCGAAACTATCGATTGAACGTTGATTTCATGTAGAGCTGTCTTGCGGGACTCACCTAGGCTTTCTACAGGTCTCCCATGCCTAGGGGCAAACAGTGTATTTTGAGAACCGTAGGAGGTGAGGACAATGAACGAGGTGATTTTTCCTTTCCCACCTATTATTAGTGTTTTCCCTTGTTTTAGTGTGTATTTTAGAGCGTCTGTTGCAGTATTGACCAGAAGAATCTCATTATCAACACCCTGGTCTTGCTCGTGACTTTCCAAAGAATGTTTTTACTTCTGAATCCTTAAGACTATTTTCTAAGGATTTAGACTTTTGAAAAGAGTTTCCAGATGTCTTCTCTTCTGGATTCTTAAATTATTTTATCGTGAACGAATGGCCAACTGTTCAGATTCTATTCTTCTGCATATATGGATAGGATCAAATTTCTCCTCTCATAGGGTAACGTGGTCGTCTACTTGGACAACCTTAGAATTTGTCCTGAATTCAGAGCCGGTCCGTCAGAAGTTCCGGAGGCCCGGACCTGCGGCAGGTGTCTGAGGGGCGACAGCCTCGGGGACTGAGCCTCCACATGTCAAACCTGACCCTCTCTCCAGGGGCCACGGGACAGGGTCCGGGCCGGCCGGGGGCGGGAGCCGGGGCGGGCGCGGAGGGCGGAGGGGCCCCGGGCCACCCCACCCCACCCCACCCCCGTTTCCAGCCCAGGGGGGTGGGACAGAAAAAGAGGCACAGCAAAAAGCCTAGGGCACCCGGTATTCCCAGGCGGTCTCCCATGCAAGTACTAACCGGGCCCGACCCTGCTTAGCTCCCGAGATCAGAGGGAATCGGGCGGGCGGGCGCGTTGCGTTCGGGGTGGTATGGCCACAGAGGCCGGCGGCCGCCCCCGGACGCCTCAAGAGGCCGAGCTGCTGCTACGCGTCCCTCCCTGCCCAGTCGGGTCCCTCCCGCCGCCCTGGCCCTTCGCTAGCCCACCTGCCCCTATGGGGGGGCGGGCGCAGGCGGAGCCTGACGGGTCTCGCGCGCACCCCCCTGCCCCACCCGAACCGCGGAGGCACCGCCGTCGCACATCCCAAGGAGCAGACCCACGGGCACGCGCGCAGGGACAGACTTCCACGCGTGGGGGCGGAGGGCCAGAGCCCGAGAGTGCGCGCGAGAGGGCCCTCCGCCGCCTCGCGCCAGGGCACGGCGGGGAGGGGCTTGCGGGCAGGGCCAGGACAAGGAGGCAGGGCCGTGGCTGCCGCTGGTCCTTCACCCGGAGGTCCTGAAGACGTGCAGTGTCCCCCCCACCGCGCCACCCCACCCCCGTCTGGGGAGGACCGTTCTGCCCCGATTCCCGTCAGGGCCTGCGTGTGGCAGCAGGCCCCGCGCGGGGGCGGGGCCGGGGGCGGGGGGCGGGGGGGCCAGAGCCGGCTATCCTGTTGCACCGTGGGGTGGGGTTTGGGGTGGGTTGCCACGGGTCGGGGGGCCGGTGGGTCGTTTGGGTTTGGGTGGGAGTGCTCCGCGTGTGTCCTCTCTGCCCGGGTGGCCGGCGACTTGCCCTGTGCGGTGCGCCGGTGTGTCTCTCGGGAGCCCCGGCGGCGGCGAGGAGCCCGCCCGGCGTGAGGCCCGGGCCCGAGGCCCGGGTGTGCGGCGGAGAGGAAGTCCACGGTGGGCTGGGGGTCCGGGGGCCCAGGGCACGGTTTGCCGCCGTGGGCTGTCCCGCGCCGGGTGCAGGGGATGTCCCGGAGTGCGGGGCGGGGCCGGAGAAGAGACCCAGCGGCACTTAGGGATCCCGCCGCCCGGCCCGGCCCCGTGTGGGGCCCAGGGCTGGGGCTCGGCTGCCGGCCGAACGGAAGGGCTGGGACGCTCTGCTGCTGCCGCTGCCGCCGCCGCCGCCGCCGCCGCCGCCGCCGCCGCCTGGCGGTGCTGCTGCAGCGGGGGAGAGGGGAGGAAGGCCCGGGCGGGGGCAGCGGGCCGCGCCGGGGGGCCGGGGGCCGAGCGCGAAAGGGGGGGCGGGCGCGGAGCGCGGGGGGCCCCCCACCCCCCCCCGACCCCCCACGGGCCGGCGGGCGGGACAAAAGAAGAGGCAAAAGCCTACAGCACCCGGTATTCCCAGGCGGTCTCCCATCCAAGTACTAACCAGGCCCGACCCTGCTTAGCTTCCGAGATCAGACGAGATCGGGCGCGTTCAGGGTGGTATGGCCGTAGACGGCGGCGGCCGGCCCCGGACGCCTCAAGAGGCCGAGCTGCTGCGACGTGGCCCTCCGGGCCCAGCGCCCCGACCCCCACCCCCGACACCCCCGCGCCGTCCTGCAGCCCCGTAGCCTTCAAAGCCTTGCTCGGCAGCTGCTACACAGCACAGAAGCAACACTTTGCCGCAGACACATATACAAATCACAGCAAAAATCAAAGACTCAATAGGACATCTCTTCAAAGCACGGAGGACACAAACGGGAGGACAACGTGTGACTTGTCAGATTCTACAGACGGCAGGAGCCCACATGAAGGCTCAGGGAAATATTCCAAAGGAGTGGGACATGGCTCCGAGCTCCCCGGACATGAGCAGACTGGCTTCGGCTGACAGCAGCTCTTAGATTGTCACAGTGGAGCCAGGAAAGTAGAAAGTTCCTTCCTCGCCTTTCCTGCTTGGCGCAGTAGCAAGTAGTCCACGGTGATACGGTGAATGGATACGATTATTGTGTGGCATCACGCAAAGAGCGAATGCTGTGGGTGTCTTTGAGAACTGGGAATTTGGGTGTGAGAGAAAGAGGTGAAATCGATAAAGTATAGAGTAAAAAGCCTCTAATTTCTCAGTTTCCATTTGGATTCTCAGTGTAAGCTCAATGTATTTTTCTTTAGTTTTTTAATCTAATTCTATTTTATTGTTTAGTTTTTAGTTGTTTCCCATGGAAAGTGCTGAGAAATAGGTGCAAACTCAACAGCAGTGCATTTCACCAGCATCTAGGTCGTGGTCTCCACAAACCATTGTTATTAAACGGTCCTAAGACTTACTGGAGACATAGGCTGACTTCAAGTCTGGGGCGGGAAATGGACGCTTCTTATGCTGGGAAGCGTGGATGCTATGACATCCAACAGGACGAGGGTCACGTCAAAAGACACAGGAACCAGAATGAGTAGACTCCCGTTTGCCAAACACAGGACAGTCTGATCACCAGTAAGTATAATAATTGCAAGATATCGAAACACATTAAATATGCTTAAATCCACGATTACACCCCTCACAGCGGCAAAACTGACTCGGGTCACTGTGGACAGCGGTAGGAAACAAAGGGAAATGGTGACAGCCGGGGCCGCCCCCAACTAGTTGGGATGTGTGGACACTCTTTCAAAAGACATCTCAACCCATCACCATGTATGCACTGTATTTGCACTGGATTCAAAGAAACTGAAGTGAGTGTATGTGTCTCAGGGAAACGCAGACATCGAGTACTTGCTGTTATCTCTAATACGGTTAAATGTTTAGATGGAATAATGTGGCTGTGATTACACTGAAAAAGGAAAGAAAGCCTCCACCTTTGATAGAAACATATTGACCCTTTATCGATGGAGGGATATTACTAAGGGGATCATGAACTTAAGGTAGGAGGGGTATAAAAGAAACAAGATCTGGCTGGCCAAGGGTTGGTGATTTCTTGAGTCAGGGTAGTGAGTATGTATTCTACTATTCTGTCTGTTTTTGTTTCTATTTCAAATTTCCCATAATAAAAAAGTGTCAAAAGATACCACGAAGAGGGTAAAAAACAAGCCGCAAACAGGACAAGGCATCTGTAGCGCATATACTTGGCAAGATATTACTATTACAGAATATCTATGTGTAATATGCTTCATACGCATTTGGCACTGTATCCTCACTATTAATCAGGGAAATAGGAAATAAACATTGAAGCAAGGTGTAGTTTCAAACTCACCAGATTGAGGAAACTTAAAAAACCGATCGCTGTGTTGGCTGGGAGGAAAACTCTTACCCACACCCTGCTGATACGGGAGGTGAAGTGATAGAACCATTTGGAAAACAATGTAGCATAAATGGATATGAATCCACACTGGCGTCATTCAGGAGCAAGCGTATTCTCTGAGGAGCACGTACCAGAGAGAAGATAGGGCACGTGTGACCAGGAATCGTCTAGGGTAATACTCACGGGAGCCCTGTGTACACGGACCTAGTCAAAGATCGGATAAAGATATTTCAATTGCTTCGTGCAGTGCCATTCTATAGCAGTGCTGATGAACTGCAGCTTCCTGTGTCAGCAAGGAGTATTCCCCAAACAGAAGGTTTCCCCTGGCACACAAGTTACCCAGAATGCATCCACAATGGTTCCACATGTATTATATAAACTGTGAAAATAACAAACTACCTCAATGAGACAGTCCTATAACAGAGAGCAAAAACTTTAAAAGGAAAAGCAAGCAAAATGCTGACAGTCGAGATGGGATTTGTTGGGGAGAAGTGTTTCTTTGGTTGCATGCCTTCAGGAAAAGATACACAGCGGCTTGCGACCTATGAATAAACTCCCAGTTTTATAAGGTGAGTGGTAGAGTTTTGGTACAGTTAACTCGATTTAATCTAATAATAATAATAATAATTATTATTATTATTATTATTATTATTCTTCAACATGTCCATTTCCCTAATTAAAAGAAAAGGAGAAAGAAACAGATTGTAAGTTTCTAGTTATAAACCCTGTTTAAATTTGATTATTTATTAATTTGGGGGAAATGATTAGTTTGGGGGCTCTGTGTCCATCTATCGAGGAATACAGTATAGCCTCTCCATCGATTTGGGCCATCATTTATGTTTGTTACTAAGTTTTCCATCTAAGTTGGCACGTTTTTCCCGTAGGTGCTGTGTAGATTCTCTGTGACTTTGACTGTGATCCTTTTTAAAAATTGCATTCATTATTGTGTATTTGCTAGGAAATAAGAAATATCGAAACTATCGATTGAACGTTGATTTCATGTAGAGCTGTCTTGCGGGACTCACCTAGGCTTTCTACAGGTCTCCCATGCCTAGGGGCAAACAGTGTATTTTGAGAACCGTAGGAGGTGAGGACAATGAACGAGGTGATTTTTCCTTTCCCACCTATTATTAGTGTTTTCCCTTGTTTTAGTGTGTATTTTAGAGCGTCTGTTGCAGTATTGACCAGAAGAATCTCATTATCAACACCCTGGTCTTGCTCGTGACTTTCCAAAGAATGTTTTTACTTCTGAATCCTTAAGACTATTTTCTAAGGATTTAGACTTTTGAAAAGAGTTTCCAGATGTCTTCTCTTCTGGATTCTTAAATTATTTTATCGTGAACGAATGGCCAACTGTTCAGATTCTATTCTTCTGCATATATGGATAGGATCAAATTTCTCCTCTCATAGGGTAACGTGGTCGTCTACTTGGACAACCTTAGAATTTGTCCTGAATTCAGAGCCGGTCCGTCAGAAGTTCCGGAGGCCCGGACCTGCGGCAGGTGTCTGAGGGGCGACAGCCTCGGGGACTGAGCCTCCACATGTCAAACCTGACCCTCTCTCCAGGGGCCACGGGACAGGGTCCGGGCCGGCCGGGGGCGGGAGCCGGGGCGGGCGCGGAGGGCGGAGGGGCCCCGGGCCACCCCACCCCACCCCCCCCCCGTTTCCAGCCCAGGGGGGTGGGACAGAAAAAGAGGCACAGCAAAAAGCCTAGGGCACCCGGTATTCCCAGGCGGTCTCCCATGCAAGTACTAACCGGGCCCGACCCTGCTTAGCTCCCGAGATCAGAGGGAATCGGGCGGGCGGGCGCGTTGCGTTCGGGGTGGTATGGCCACAGAGGCCGGCGGCCGCCCCCGGACGCCTCAAGAGGCCGAGCTGCTGCTACGCGTCCCTCCCTGCCCAGTCGGGTCCCTCCCGCCGCCCTGGCCCTTCCCTAGCCCACCTGCCCGTATGGGGGGGCGGGCGCAGGCGGAGCCTGACGGGTCTCGCGCGCACCCCCCTGCCCCACCCGAACCGCGGAGGCACCGCCGTCGCACATCCCAAGGAGCAGACCCACGGGCACGCGCGCAGGGACAGACTTCCACGCGTGGGGGCGGAGGGCCAGAGCCCGAGAGTGCGCGCGAGAGGGCCCTCCGCCGCCTCGCGCCAGGGCACGGCGGGGAGGGGCTTGCGGGCAGGGCCAGGACAAGGAGGCAGGGCCGTGGCTGCCGCTGGTCCTTCACCCGGAGGTCCTGAAGACGTGCAGTGTCCCCCCCACCGCGCCACCCCACCCCCGTCTGGGGAGGACCGTTCTGCCCCGATTCCCGTCAGGGCCTGCGTGTGGCAGCAGGCCCCGCGCGGGGGCGGGGCCGGGGGCGGGGGGCGGGGGGGCCAGAGCCGGCTATCCTGTTGCACCGTGGGGTGGGGTTTGGGGTGGGTTGCCACGGGTCGGGGGGCCGGTGGGTCGTTTGGGTTTGGGTGGGAGTGCTCCGCGTGTGTCCTCTCTGCCCGGGTGGCCGGCGACTTGCCCTGTGCGGTGCGCCGGTGTGTCTCTCGGGAGCCCCGGCGGCGGCGAGGAGCCCGCCCGGCGTGAGGCCCGGGCCCGAGGCCCGGGTGTGCGGCGGAGAGGAAGTCCACGGTGGGCTGGGGGTCCGGGGGCCCAGGGCACGGTTTGCCGCCGTGGGCTGTCCCGCGCCGGGTGCAGGGGATGTCCCGGAGTGCGGGGCGGGGCCGGAGAAGAGACCCAGCGGCACTTAGGGATCCCGCCGCCCGGCCCGGCCCCGTGTGGGGCCCAGGGCTGGGGCTCGGCTGCCGGCCGAACGGAAGGGCTGGGACGCTCTGCTGCTGCCGCTGCCGCCGCCGCCGCCGCCGCCGCCGCCGCCGCCGCCTGGCGGTGCTGCTGCAGCGGGGGAGAGGGGAGGAAGGCCCGGGCGGGGGCAGCGGGCCGCGCCGGGGGGCCGGGGGCCGAGCGCGAAAGGGGGGGCGGGCGCGGAGCGCGGGGGGCCCCCCACCCCCCCCGACCCCCCACGGGCCGGCGGGCGGGACAAAAGAAGAGGCAAAAGCCTACAGCACCCGGTATTCCCAGGCGGTCTCCCATCCAAGTACTAACCAGGCCCGACCCTGCTTAGCTTCCGAGATCAGACGAGATCGGGCGCGTTCAGGGTGGTATGGCCGTAGACGGCGGCGGCCGGCCCCGGACGCCTCAAGAGGCCGAGCTGCTGCGACGTGGCCCTCCGGGCCCAGCGCCCCGACCCCCACCCCCGACACCCCCGCGCCGTCCTGCAGCCCCGTAGCCTTCAAAGCCTTGCTCGGCAGCTGCTACACAGCACAGAAGCAACACTTTGCCGCAGACACATATACAAATCACAGCAAAAATCAAAGACTCAATAGGACATCTCTTCAAAGCACGGAGGACACAAACGGGAGGACAACGTGTGACTTGTCAGATTCTACAGACGGCAGGAGCCCACATGAAGGCTCAGGGAAATATTCCAAAGGAGTGGGACATGGCTCCGAGCTCCCCGGACATGAGCAGACTGGCTTCGGCTGACAGCAGCTCTTAGATTGTCACAGTGGAGCCAGGAAAGTAGAAAGTTCCTTCCTCGCCTTTCCTGCTTGGCGCAGTAGCAAGTAGTCCACGGTGATACGGTGAATGGATACGATTATTGTGTGGCATCACGCAAAGAGCGAATGCTGTGGGTGTCTTTGAGAACTGGGAATTTGGGTGTGAGAGAAAGAGGTGAAATCGATAAAGTATAGAGTAAAAAGCCTCTAATTTCTCAGTTTCCATTTGGATTCTCAGTGTAAGCTCAATGTATTTTTCTTTAGTTTTTTAATCTAATTCTATTTTATTGTTTAGTTTTTAGTTGTTTCCCATGGAAAGTGCTGAGAAATAGGTGCAAACTCAACAGCAGTGCATTTCACCAGCATCTAGGTCGTGGTCTCCACAAACCATTGTTATTAAACGGTCCTAAGACTTACTGGAGACATAGGCTGACTTCAAGTCTGGGGCGGGAAATGGACGCTTCTTATGCTGGGAAGCGTGGATGCTATGACATCCAACAGGACGAGGGTCACGTCAAAAGACACAGGAACCAGAATGAGTAGACTCCCGTTTGCCAAACACAGGACAGTCTGATCACCAGTAAGTATAATAATTGCAAGATATCGAAACACATTAAATATGCTTAAATCCACGATTACACCCCTCACAGCGGCAAAACTGACTCGGGTCACTGTGGACAGCGGTAGGAAACAAAGGGAAATGGTGACAGCCGGGGCCGCCCCCAACTAGTTGGGATGTGTGGACACTCTTTCAAAAGACATCTCAACCCATCACCATGTATGCACTGTATTTGCACTGGATTCAAAGAAACTGAAGTGAGTGTATGTGTCTCAGGGAAACGCAGACATCGAGTACTTGCTGTTATCTCTAATACGGTTAAATGTTTAGATGGAATAATGTGGCTGTGATTACACTGAAAAAGGAAAGAAAGCCTCCACCTTTGATAGAAACATATTGACCCTTTATCGATGGAGGGATATTACTAAGGGGATCATGAACTTAAGGTAGGAGGGGTATAAAAGAAACAAGATCTGGCTGGCCAAGGGTTGGTGATTTCTTGAGTCAGGGTAGTGAGTATGTATTCTACTATTCTGTCTGGTTTTGTTTCTATTTCAAATTTCCCATAATAAAAAAGTGTCAAAAGATACCACGAAGAGGGTAAAAAACAAGCCGCAAACAGGACAAGGCATCTGTAGCGCATATACTTGGCAAGATATTACTATTACAGAATATCTATGTGTAATATGCTTCATACGCATTTGGCACTGTATCCTCACTATTAATCAGGGAAATAGGAAATAAACATTGAAGCAAGGTGTAGTTTCAAACTCACCAGATTGAGGAAACTTAAAAAACCGATCGCTGTGTTGGCTGGGAGGAAAACTCTTACCCACACCCTGCTGATACGGGAGGTGAAGTGATAGAACCATTTGGAAAACAATGTAGCATAAATGGATATGAATCCACACTGGCGTCATTCAGGAGCAAGCGTATTCTCTGAGGAGCACGTACCAGAGAGAAGATAGGGCACGTGTGACCAGGAATCGTCTAGGGTA
This sequence comes from Lemur catta, assembly GCF_020740605.2. Classification (NCBI taxonomy): domain Eukaryota; kingdom Metazoa; phylum Chordata; class Mammalia; order Primates; family Lemuridae; genus Lemur; species Lemur catta. Next base: position 82,345 of record NW_025423759.1, on the reverse strand, counting down.
ATACTCACGGGAGCCCTGTGTACACGGACCTAGTCAAAGATCGGATAAAGATATTTCAATTGCTTCGTGCAGTGCCATTCTATAGCAGTGCTGATGAACTGCAGCTTCCTGTGTCAGCAAGGAGTATTCCCCAAACAGAAGGTTTCCCCTGGCACACAAGTTACCCAGAATGCATCCACAATGGTTCCACATGTATTATATAAACTGTGAAAATAACAAACTACCTCAATGAGACAGTCCTATAACAGAGAGCAAAAACTTTAAAAGGAAAAGCAAGCAAAATGCTGACAGTCGAGATGGGATTTGTTGGGGAGAAGTGTTTCTTTGGTTGCATGCCTTCAGGAAAAGATACACAGCGGCTTGCGACCTATGAATAAACTCCCAGTTTTATAAGGTGAGTGGTAGAGTTTTGGTACAGTTAACTCGATTTAATCTAATAATAATAATAATAATTATTATTATTATTATTATTATTATTCTTCAACATGTCCATTTCCCTAATTAAAAGAAAAGGAGAAAGAAACAGATTGTAAGTTTCTAGTTATAAACCCTGTTTAAATTTGATTATTTATTAATTTGGGGGAAATGATTAGTTTGGGGGCTCTGTGTCCATCTATCGAGGAATACAGTATAGCCTCTCCATCGATTTGGGCCATCATTTATGTTTGTTACTAAGTTTTCCATCTAAGTTGGCACGTTTTTCCCGTAGGTGCTGTGTAGATTCTCTGTGACTTTGACTGTGATCCTTTTTAAAAATTGCATTCATTATTGTGTATTTGCTAGGAAATAAGAAATATCGAAACTATCGATTGAACGTTGATTTCATGTAGAGCTGTCTTGCGGGACTCACCTAGGCTTTCTACAGGTCTCCCATGCCTAGGGGCAAACAGTGTATTTTGAGAACCGTAGGAGGTGAGGACAATGAACGAGGTGATTTTTCCTTTCCCACCTATTATTAGTGTTTTCCCTTGTTTTAGTGTGTATTTTAGAGCGTCTGTTGCAGTATTGACCAGAAGAATCTCATTATCAACACCCTGGTCTTGCTCGTGACTTTCCAAAGAATGTTTTTACTTCTGAATCCTTAAGACTATTTTCTAAGGATTTAGACTTTTGAAAAGAGTTTCCAGATGTCTTCTCTTCTGGATTCTTAAATTATTTTATCGTGAACGAATGGCCAACTGTTCAGATTCTATTCTTCTGCATATATGGATAGGATCAAATTTCTCCTCTCATAGGGTAACGTGGTCGTCTACTTGGACAACCTTAGAATTTGTCCTGAATTCAGAGCCGGTCCGTCAGAAGTTCCGGAGGCCCGGACCTGCGGCAGGTGTCTGAGGGGCGACAGCCTCGGGGACTGAGCCTCCACATGTCAAACCTGACCCTCTCTCCAGGGGCCACGGGACAGGGTCCGGGCCGGCCGGGGGCGGGAGCCGGGGCGGGCGCGGAGGGCGGAGGGGCCCCGGGCCACCCCACCCCACCCCCCCCCCGTTTCCAGCCCAGGGGGGTGGGACAGAAAAAGAGGCACAGCAAAAAGCCTAGGGCACCCGGTATTCCCAGGCGGTCTCCCATGCAAGTACTAACCGGGCCCGACCCTGCTTAGCTCCCGAGATCAGAGGGAATCGGGCGGGCGGGCGCGTTGCGTTCGGGGTGGTATGGCCACAGAGGCCGGCGGCCGCCCCCGGACGCCTCAAGAGGCCGAGCTGCTGCTACGCGTCCCTCCCTGCCCAGTCGGGTCCCTCCCGCCGCCCTGGCCCTTCGCTAGCCCACCTGCCCGTATGGGGGGGCGGGCGCAGGCGGAGCCTGACGGGTCTCGCGCGCACCCCCCTGCCCCACCCGAACCGCGGAGGCACCGCCGTCGCACATCCCAAGGAGCAGACCCACGGGCACGCGCGCAGGGACAGACTTCCACGCGTGGGGGCGGAGGGCCAGAGCCCGAGAGTGCGCGCGAGAGGGCCCTCCGCCGCCTCGCGCCAGGGCACGGCGGGGAGGGGCTTGCGGGCAGGGCCAGGACAAGGAGGCAGGGCCGTGGCTGCCGCTGGTCCTTCACCCGGAGGTCCTGAAGACGTGCAGTGTCCCCCCCACCGCGCCACCCCACCCCCGTCTGGGGAGGACCGTTCTGCCCCGATTCCCGTCAGGGCCTGCGTGTGGCAGCAGGCCCCGCGCGGGGGCGGGGCCGGGGGCGGGGGGCGGGGGGGCCAGAGCCGGCTATCCTGTTGCACCGTGGGGTGGGGTTTGGGGTGGGTTGCCACGGGTCGGGGGGCCGGTGGGTCGTTTGGGTTTGGGTGGGAGTGCTCCGCGTGTGTCCTCTCTGCCCGGGTGGCCGGCGACTTGCCCTGTGCGGTGCGCCGGTGTGTCTCTCGGGAGCCCCGGCGGCGGCGAGGAGCCCGCCCGGCGTGAGGCCCGGGCCCGAGGCCCGGGTGTGCGGCGGAGAGGAAGTCCACGGTGGGCTGGGGGTCCGGGGGCCCAGGGCACGGTTTGCCGCCGTGGGCTGTCCCGCGCCGGGTGCAGGGGATGTCCCGGAGTGCGGGGCGGGGCCGGAGAAGAGACCCAGCGGCACTTAGGGATCCCGCCGCCCGGCCCGGCCCCGTGTGGGGCCCAGGGCTGGGGCTCGGCTGCCGGCCGAACGGAAGGGCTGGGACGCTCTGCTGCTGCCGCTGCCGCCGCCGCCGCCGCCGCCGCCGCCGCCGCCGCCTGGCGGTGCTGCTGCAGCGGGGGAGAGGGGAGGAAGGCCCGGGCGGGGGCAGCGGGCCGCGCCGGGGGGCCGGGGGCCGAGCGCGAAAGGGGGGGCGGGCGCGGAGCGCGGGGGGCCCCCCACCCCCCCCGACCCCCCACGGGCCGGCGGGCGGGACAAAAGAAGAGGCAAAAGCCTACAGCACCCGGTATTCCCAGGCGGTCTCCCATCCAAGTACTAACCAGGCCCGACCCTGCTTAGCTTCCGAGATCAGACGAGATCGGGCGCGTTCAGGGTGGTATGGCCGTAGACGGCGGCGGCCGGCCCCGGACGCCTCAAGAGGCCGAGCTGCTGCGACGTGGCCCTCCGGGCCCAGCGCCCCGACCCCCACCCCCGACACCCCCGCGCCGTCCTGCAGCCCCGTAGCCTTCAAAGCCTTGCTCGGCAGCTGCTACACAGCACAGAAGCAACACTTTGCCGCAGACACATATACAAATCACAGCAAAAATCAAAGACTCAATAGGACATCTCTTCAAAGCACGGAGGACACAAACGGGAGGACAACGTGTGACTTGTCAGATTCTACAGACGGCAGGAGCCCACATGAAGGCTCAGGGAAATATTCCAAAGGAGTGGGACATGGCTCCGAGCTCCCCGGACATGAGCAGACTGGCTTCGGCTGACAGCAGCTCTTAGATTGTCACAGTGGAGCCAGGAAAGTAGAAAGTTCCTTCCTCGCCTTTCCTGCTTGGCGCAGTAGCAAGTAGTCCACGGTGATACGGTGAATGGATACGATTATTGTGTGGCATCACGCAAAGAGCGAATGCTGTGGGTGTCTTTGAGAACTGGGAATTTGGGTGTGAGAGAAAGAGGTGAAATCGATAAAGTATAGAGTAAAAAGCCTCTAATTTCTCAGTTTCCATTTGGATTCTCAGTGTAAGCTCAATGTATTTTTCTTTAGTTTTTTAATCTAATTCTATTTTATTGTTTAGTTTTTAGTTGTTTCCCATGGAAAGTGCTGAGAAATAGGTGCAAACTCAACAGCAGTGCATTTCACCAGCATCTAGGTCGTGGTCTCCACAAACCATTGTTATTAAACGGTCCTAAGACTTACTGGAGACATAGGCTGACTTCAAGTCTGGGGCGGGAAATGGACGCTTCTTATGCTGGGAAGCGTGGATGCTATGACATCCAACAGGACGAGGGTCACGTCAAAAGACACAGGAACCAGAATGAGTAGACTCCCGTTTGCCAAACACAGGACAGTCTGATCACCAGTAAGTATAATAATTGCAAGATATCGAAACACATTAAATATGCTTAAATCCACGATTACACCCCTCACAGCGGCAAAACTGACTCGGGTCACTGTGGACAGCGGTAGGAAACAAAGGGAAATGGTGACAGCCGGGGCCGCCCCCAACTAGTTGGGATGTGTGGACACTCTTTCAAAAGACATCTCAACCCATCACCATGTATGCACTGTATTTGCACTGGATTCAAAGAAACTGAAGTGAGTGTATGTGTCTCAGGGAAACGCAGACATCGAGTACTTGCTGTTATCTCTAATACGGTTAAATGTTTAGATGGAATAATGTGGCTGTGATTACACTGAAAAAGGAAAGAAAGCCTCCACCTTTGATAGAAACATATTGACCCTTTATCGATGGAGGGATATTACTAAGGGGATCATGAACTTAAGGTAGGAGGGGTATAAAAGAAACAAGATCTGGCTGGCCAAGGGTTGGTGATTTCTTGAGTCAGGGTAGTGAGTATGTATTCTACTATTCTGTCTGGTTTTGTTTCTATTTCAAATTTCCCATAATAAAAAAGTGTCAAAAGATACCACGAAGAGGGTAAAAAACAAGCCGCAAACAGGACAAGGCATCTGTAGCGCATATACTTGGCAAGATATTACTATTACAGAATATCTATGTGTAATATGCTTCATACGCATTTGGCACTGTATCCTCACTATTAATCAGGGAAATAGGAAATAAACATTGAAGCAAGGTGTAGTTTCAAACTCACCAGATTGAGGAAACTTAAAAAACCGATCGCTGTGTTGGCTGGGAGGAAAACTCTTACCCACACCCTGCTGATACGGGAGGTGAAGTGATAGAACCATTTGGAAAACAATGTAGCATAAATGGATATGAATCCACACTGGCGTCATTCAGGAGCAAGCGTATTCTCTGAGGAGCACGTACCAGAGAGAAGATAGGGCACGTGTGACCAGGAATCGTCTAGGGTAATACTCACGGGAGCCCTGTGTACACGGACCTAGTCAAAGATCGGATAAAGATATTTCAATTGCTTCGTGCAGTGCCATTCTATAGCAGTGCTGATGAACTGCAGCTTCCTGTGTCAGCAAGGAGTATTCCCCAAACAGAAGGTTTCCCCTGGCACACAAGTTACCCAGAATGCATCCACAATGGTTCCACATGTATTATATAAACTGTGAAAATAACAAACTACCTCAATGAGACAGTCCTATAACAGAGAGCAAAAACTTTAAAAGGAAAAGCAAGCAAAATGCTGACAGTCGAGATGGGATTTGTTGGGGAGAAGTGTTTCTTTGGTTGCATGCCTTCAGGAAAAGATACACAGCGGCTTGCGACCTATGAATAAACTCCCAGTTTTATAAGGTGAGTGGTAGAGTTTTGGTACAGTTAACTCGATTTAATCTAATAATAATAATAATAATTATTATTATTATTATTATTATTATTCTTCAACATGTCCATTTCCCTAATTAAAAGAAAAGGAGAAAGAAACAGATTGTAAGTTTCTAGTTATAAACCCTGTTTAAATTTGATTATTTATTAATTTGGGGGAAATGATTAGTTTGGGGGCTCTGTGTCCATCTATCGAGGAATACAGTATAGCCTCTCCATCGATTTGGGCCATCATTTATGTTTGTTACTAAGTTTTCCATCTAAGTTGGCACGTTTTTCCCGTAGGTGCTGTGTAGATTCTCTGTGACTTTGACTGTGATCCTTTTTAAAAATTGCATTCATTATTGTGTATTTGCTAGGAAATAAGAAATATCGAAACTATCGATTGAACGTTGATTTCATGTAGAGCTGTCTTGCGGGACTCACCTAGGCTTTCTACAGGTCTCCCATGCCTAGGGGCAAACAGTGTATTTTGAGAACCGTAGGAGGTGAGGACAATGAACGAGGTGATTTTTCCTTTCCCACCTATTATTAGTGTTTTCCCTTGTTTTAGTGTGTATTTTAGAGCGTCTGTTGCAGTATTGACCAGAAGAATCTCATTATCAACACCCTGGTCTTGCTCGTGACTTTCCAAAGAATGTTTTTACTTCTGAATCCTTAAGACTATTTTCTAAGGATTTAGACTTTTGAAAAGAGTTTCCAGATGTCTTCTCTTCTGGATTCTTAAATTATTTTATCGTGAACGAATGGCCAACTGTTCAGATTCTATTCTTCTGCATATATGGATAGGATCAAATTTCTCCTCTCATAGGGTAACGTGGTCGTCTACTTGGACAACCTTAGAATTTGTCCTGAATTCAGAGCCGGTCCGTCAGAAGTTCCGGAGGCCCGGACCTGCGGCAGGTGTCTGAGGGGCGACAGCCTCGGGGACTGAGCCTCCACATGTCAAACCTGACCCTCTCTCCAGGGGCCACGGGACAGGGTCCGGGCCGGCCGGGGGCGGGAGCCGGGGCGGGCGCGGAGGGCGGAGGGGCCCCGGGCCACCCCACCCCACCCCACCCCCGTTTCCAGCCCAGGGGGGTGGGACAGAAAAAGAGGCACAGCAAAAAGCCTAGGGCACCCGGTATTCCCAGGCGGTCTCCCATGCAAGTACTAACCGGGCCCGACCCTGCTTAGCTCCCGAGATCAGAGGGAATCGGGCGGGCGGGCGCGTTGCGTTCGGGGTGGTATGGCCACAGAGGCCGGCGGCCGCCCCCGGACGCCTCAAGAGGCCGAGCTGCTGCTACGCGTCCCTCCCTGCCCAGTCGGGTCCCTCCCGCCGCCCTGGCCCTTCGCTAGCCCACCTGCCCCTATGGGGGGGCGGGCGCAGGCGGAGCCTGACGGGTCTCGCGCGCACCCCCCTGCCCCACCCGAACCGCGGAGGCACCGCCGTCGCACATCCCAAGGAGCAGACCCACGGGCACGCGCGCAGGGACAGACTTCCACGCGTGGGGGCGGAGGGCCAGAGCCCGAGAGTGCGCGCGAGAGGGCCCTCCGCCGCCTCGCGCCAGGGCACGGCAGGGCCAGGACAAGGAGGCAGGGCCGTGGCTGCCGCTGGTCCTTCACCCGGAGGTCCTGAAGACGTGCAGTGTCCCCCCCACCGCGCCACCCCACCCCCGTCTGGGGAGGACCGTTCTGCCCCGATTCCCGTCAGGGCCTGCGTGTGGCAGCAGGCCCCGCGCGGGGGCGGGGCCGGGGGCGGGGGGCGGGGGGGCCAGAGCCGGCTATCCTGTTGCACCGTGGGGTGGGGTTTGGGGTGGGTTGCCACGGGTCGGGGGGCCGGTGGGTCGTTTGGGTTTGGGTGGGAGTGCTCCGCGTGTGTCCTCTCTGCCCGGGTGGCCGGCGACTTGCCCTGTGCGGTGCGCCGGTGTGTCTCTCGGGAGCCCCGGCGGCGGCGAGGAGCCCGCCCGGCGTGAGGCCCGGGCCCGAGGCCCGGGTGTGCGGCGGAGAGGAAGTCCACGGTGGGCTGGGGGTCCGGGGGCCCAGGGCACGGTTTGCCGCCGTGGGCTGTCCCGCGCCGGGTGCAGGGGATGTCCCGGAGTGCGGGGCGGGGCCGGAGAAGAGACCCAGCGGCACTTAGGGATCCCGCCGCCCGGCCCGGCCCCGTGTGGGGCCCAGGGCTGGGGCTCGGCTGCCGGCCGAACGGAAGGGCTGGGACGCTCTGCTGCTGCCGCTGCCGCCGCCGCCGCCGCCGCCGCCGCCGCCGCCGCCTGGCGGTGCTGCTGCAGCGGGGGAGAGGGGAGGAAGGCCCGGGCGGGGGCAGCGGGCCGCGCCGGGGGGCCGGGGGCCGAGCGCGAAAGGGGGGGCGGGCGCGGAGCGCGGGGGGCCCCCCACCCCCCCCCGACCCCCCACGGGCCGGCGGGCGGGACAAAAGAAGAGGCAAAAGCCTACAGCACCCGGTATTCCCAGGCGGTCTCCCATCCAAGTACTAACCAGGCCCGACCCTGCTTAGCTTCCGAGATCAGACGAGATCGGGCGCGTTCAGGGTGGTATGGCCGTAGACGGCGGCGGCCGGCCCCGGACGCCTCAAGAGGCCGAGCTGCTGCGACGTGGCCCTCCGGGCCCAGCGCCCCGACCCCCACCCCCGACACCCCCGCGCCGTCCTGCAGCCCCGTAGCCTTCAAAGCCTTGCTCGGCAGCTGCTACACAGCACAGAAGCAACACTTTGCCGCAGACACATATACAAATCACAGCAAAAATCAAAGACTCAATAGGACATCTCTTCAAAGCACGGAGGACACAAACGGGAGGACAACGTGTGACTTGTCAGATTCTACAGACGGCAGGAGCCCACATGAAGGCTCAGGGAAATATTCCAAAGGAGTGGGACATGGCTCCGAGCTCCCCGGACATGAGCAGACTGGCTTCGGCTGACAGCAGCTCTTAGATTGTCACAGTGGAGCCAGGAAAGTAGAAAGTTCCTTCCTCGCCTTTCCTGCTTGGCGCAGTAGCAAGTAGTCCACGGTGATACGGTGAATGGATACGATTATTGTGTGGCATCACGCAAAGAGCGAATGCTGTGGGTGTCTTTGAGAACTGGGAATTTGGGTGTGAGAGAAAGAGGTGAAATCGATAAAGTATAGAGTAAAAAGCCTCTAATTTCTCAGTTTCCATTTGGATTCTCAGTGTAAGCTCAATGTATTTTTCTTTAGTTTTTTAATCTAATTCTATTTTATTGTTTAGTTTTTAGTTGTTTCCCATGGAAAGTGCTGAGAAATAGGTGCAAACTCAACAGCAGTGCATTTCACCAGCATCTAGGTCGTGGTCTCCACAAACCATTGTTATTAAACGGTCCTAAGACTTACTGGAGACATAGGCTGACTTCAAGTCTGGGGCGGGAAATGGACGCTTCTTATGCTGGGAAGCGTGGATGCTATGACATCCAACAGGACGAGGGTCACGTCAAAAGACACAGGAACCAGAATGAGTAGACTCCCGTTTGCCAAACACAGGACAGTCTGATCACCAGTAAGTATAATAATTGCAAGATATCGAAACACATTAAATATGCTTAAATCCACGATTACACCCCTCACAGCGGCAAAACTGACTCGGGTCACTGTGGACAGCGGTAGGAAACAAAGGGAAATGGTGACAGCCGGGGCCGCCCCCAACTAGTTGGGATGTGTGGACACTCTTTCAAAAGACATCTCAACCCATCACCATGTATGCACTGTATTTGCACTGGATTCAAAGAAACTGAAGTGAGTGTATGTGTCTCAGGGAAACGCAGACATCGAGTACTTGCTGTTATCTCTAATACGGTTAAATGTTTAGATGGAATAATGTGGCTGTGATTACACTGAAAAAGGAAAGAAAGCCTCCACCTTTGATAGAAACATATTGACCCTTTATCGATGGAGGGATATTACTAAGGGGATCATGAACTTAAGGTAGGAGGGGTATAAAAGAAACAAGATCTGGCTGGCCAAGGGTTGGTGATTTCTTGAGTCAGGGTAGTGAGTATGTATTCTACTATTCTGTCTGTTTTTGTTTCTATTTCAAATTTCCCATAATAAAAAGTGTCAAAAGATACCACGAAGAGGGTAAAAAACAAGCCGCAAACAGGACAAGGCATCTGTAGCGCATATACTTGGCAAGATATTACTATTACAGAATATCTATGTGTAATATGCTTCATACGCATTTGGCACTGTATCCTCACTATTAATCAGGGAAATAGGAAATAAACAATGAAGCAAGGTGTAGTTTCAAACTCACCAGATTGAGGAAACTTAAAAAACCGATCGCTGTGTTGGCTGGGAGGAAAACTCTTACCCACACCCTGCTGATACGGGAGGTGAAGTGATAGAACCATTTGGAAAACAATGTAGCATAAATGGATATGAATCCACACTGGCGTCATTCAGGAGCAAGCGTATTCTCTGAGGAGCACGTACCAGAGAGAAGATAGGGCACGTGTGACCAGGAATCGTCTAGGGTAATACTCACGGGAGCCCTGTGTACACGGACCTAGTCAAAGATCGGATAAAGATATTTCGATTGCTTCGTGCAGTGCCATTCTATAGCAGTGCTGATGAACTGCAGCTTCCTGTGTCAGCAAGGAGTATTCCCCAAACAGAAGGTTTCCCCTGGCACACAAGTTACCCAGAATGCATCCACAATGGTTCCACATGTATTATATAAACTGTGAAAATAACAAACTACCTCAATGAGACAGTCCTATAACAGAGAGCAAAAACTTTAAAAGGAAAAGCAAGCAAAATGCTGACAGTCGAGATGGGATTTGTTGGGGAGAAGTGTTTCTTTGGTTGCATGCCTTCAGGAAAAGATACACAGCGGCTTGCGACCTATGAATAAACTCCCAGTTTTATAAGGTGAGTGGTAGAGTTTTGGTACAGTTAACTCGATTTAATCTAATAATAATAATAATTATTATTATTATTATTATTATTATTCTTCAACATGTCCATTTCCCTAATTAAAAGAAAAGGAGAAAGAAACAGATTGTAAGTTTCTAGTTATAAACCCTGTTTAAATTTGATTATTTATTAATTTGGGGGAAATGATTAGTTTGGGGGCTCTGTGTCCATCTATCGAGGAATACAGTATAGCCTCTCCATCGATTTGGGCCATCATTTATGTTTGTTACTAAGTTTTCCATCTAAGTTGGCACGTTTTTCCCGTAGGTGCTGTGTAGATTCTCTGTGACTTTGACTGTGATCCTTTTTAAAAATTGCATTCATTATTGTGTATTTGCTAGGAAATAAGAAATATCGAAACTATCGATTGAACGTTGATTTCATGTAGAGCTGTCTTGCGGGACTCACCTAGGCTTTCTACAGGTCTCCCATGCCTAGGGGCAAACAGTGTATTTTGAGAACCGTAGGAGGTGAGGACAATGAACGAGGTGATTTTTCCTTTCCCACCTATTATTAGTGTTTTCCCTTGTTTTAGTGTGTATTTTAGAGCGTCTGTTGCAGTATTGACCAGAAGAATCTCATTATCAACACCCTGGTCTTGCTCGTGACTTTCCAAAGAATGTTTTTACTTCTGAATCCTTAAGACTATTTTCTAAGGATTTAGACTTTTGAAAAGAGTTTCCAGATGTCTTCTCTTCTGGATTCTTAAATTATTTTATCGTGAACGAATGGCCAACTGTTCAGATTCTATTCTTCTGCATATATGGATAGGATCAAATTTCTCCTCTCATAGGGTAACGTGGTCGTCTACTTGGACAACCTTAGAATTTGTCCTGAATTCAGAGCCGGTCCGTCAGAAGTTCCGGAGGCCCGGACCTGCGGCAGGTGTCTGAGGGGCGACAGCCTCGGGGACTGAGCCTCCACATGTCAAACCTGACCCTCTCTCCAGGGGCCACGGGACAGGGTCCGGGCCGGCCGGGGGCGGGAGCCGGGGCGGGCGCGGAGGGCGGAGGGGCCCCGGGCCACCCCACCCCACCCCACCCCCGTTTCCAGCCCAGGGGGGTGGGACAGAAAAAGAGGCACAGCAAAAAGCCTAGGGCACCCGGTATTCCCAGGCGGTCTCCCATGCAAGTACTAACCGGGCCCGACCCTGCTTAGCTCCCGAGATCAGAGGGAATCGGGCGGGCGGGCGCGTTGCGTTCGGGGTGGTATGGCCACAGAGGCCGGCGGCCGCCCCCGGACGCCTCAAGAGGCCGAGCTGCTGCTACGCGTCCCTCCCTGCCCAGTCGGGTCCCTCCCGCCGCCCTGGCCCTTCGCTAGCCCACCTGCCCCTATGGGGGGGCGGGCGCAGGCGGAGCCTGACGGGTCTCGCGCGCACCCCCCTGCCCCACCCGAACCGCGGAGGCACCGCCGTCGCACATCCCAAGGAGCAGACCCACGGGCACGCGCGCAGGGACAGACTTCCACGCGTGGGGGCGGAGGGCCAGAGCCCGAGAGTGCGCGCGAGAGGGCCCTCCGCCGCCTCGCGCCAGGGCACGGCGGGGAGGGGCTTGCGGGCAGGGCCAGGACAAGGAGGCAGGGCCGTGGCTGCCGCTGGTCCTTCACCCGGAGGTCCTGAAGACGTGCAGTGTCCCCCCCACCGCGCCACCCCACCCCCGTCTGGGGAGGACCGTTCTGCCCCGATTCCCGTCAGGGCCTGCGTGTGGCAGCAGGCCCCGCGCGGGGGCGGGGCCGGGGGCGGGGGGCGGGGGGGCCAGAGCCGGCTATCCTGTTGCACCGTGGGGTGGGGTTTGGGGTGGGTTGCCACGGGTCGGGGGGCCGGTGGGTCGTTTGGGTTTGGGTGGGAGTGCTCCGCGTGTGTCCTCTCTGCCCGGGTGGCCGGCGACTTGCCCTGTGCGGTGCGCCGGTGTGTCTCTCGGGAGCCCCGGCGGCGGCGAGGAGCCCGCCCGGCGTGAGGCCCGGGCCCGAGGCCCGGGTGTGCGGCGGAGAGGAAGTCCACGGTGGGCTGGGGGTCCGGGGGCCCAGGGCACGGTTTGCCGCCGTGGGCTGTCCCGCGCCGGGTGCAGGGGATGTCCCGGAGTGCGGGGCGGGGCCGGAGAAGAGACCCAGCGGCACTTAGGGATCCCGCCGCCCGGCCCGGCCCCGTGTGGGGCCCAGGGCTGGGGCTCGGCTGCCGGCCGAACGGAAGGGCTGGGACGCTCTGCTGCTGCCGCTGCCGCCGCCGCCGCCGCCGCCGCCGCCGCCGCCGCCTGGCGGTGCTGCTGCAGCGGGGGAGAGGGGAGGAAGGCCCGGGCGGGGGCAGCGGGCCGCGCCGGGGGGCCGGGGGCCGAGCGCGAAAGGGGGGGCGGGCGCGGAGCGCGGGGGGCCCCCCACCCCCCCCCCCGACCCCCCACGGGCCGGCGGGCGGGACAAAAGAAGAGGCAAAAGCCTACAGCACCCGGTATTCCCAGGCGGTCTCCCATCCAAGTACTAACCAGGCCCGACCCTGCTTAGCTTCCGAGATCAGACGAGATCGGGCGCGTTCAGGGTGGTATGGCCGTAGACGGCGGCGGCCGGCCCCGGACGCCTCAAGAGGCCGAGCTGCTGCGACGTGGCCCTCCGGGCCCAGCGCCCCGACCCCCACCCCCGACACCCCCGCGCCGTCCTGCAGCCCCGTAGCCTTCAAAGCCTTGCTCGGCAGCTGCTACACAGCACAGAAGCAACACTTTGCCGCAGACACATATACAAATCACAGCAAAAATCAAAGACTCAATAGGACATCTCTTCAAAGCACGGAGGACACAAACGGGAGGACAACGTGTGACTTGTCAGATTCTACAGACGGCAGGAGCCCACATGAAGGCTCAGGGAAATATTCCAAAGGAGTGGGACATGGCTCCGAGCTCCCCGGACATGAGCAGACTGGCTTCGGCTGACAGCAGCTCTTAGATTGTCACAGTGGAGCCAGGAAAGTAGAAAGTTCCTTCCTCGCCTTTCCTGCTTGGCGCAGTAGCAAGTAGTCCACGGTGATACGGTGAATGGATACGATTATTGTGTGGCATCACGCAAAGAGCGAATGCTGTGGGTGTCTTTGAGAACTGGGAATTTGGGTGTGAGAGAAAGAGGTGAAATCGATAAAGTATAGAGTAAAAAGCCTCTAATTTCTCAGTTTCCATTTGGATTCTCAGTGTAAGCTCAATGTATTTTTCTTTAGTTTTTTAATCTAATTCTATTTTATTGTTTAGTTTTTAGTTGTTTCCCATGGAAAGTGCTGAGAAATAGGTGCAAACTCAACAGCAGTGCATTTCACCAGCATCTAGGTCGTGGTCTCCACAAACCATTGTTATTAAACGGTCCTAAGACTTACTGGAGACATAGGCTGACTTCAAGTCTGGGGCGGGAAATGGACGCTTCTTATGCTGGGAAGCGTGGATGCTATGACATCCAACAGGACGAGGGTCACGTCAAAAGACACAGGAACCAGAATGAGTAGACTCCCGTTTGCCAAACACAGGACAGTCTGATCACCAGTAAGTATAATAATTGCAAGATATCGAAACACATTAAATATGCTTAAATCCACGATTACACCCCTCACAGCGGCAAAACTGACTCGGGTCACTGTGGACAGCGGTAGGAAACAAAGGGAAATGGTGACAGCCGGGGCCGCCCCCAACTAGTTGGGATGTGTGGACACTCTTTCAAAAGACATCTCAACCCATCACCATGTATGCACTGTATTTGCACTGGATTCAAAGAAACTGAAGTGAGTGTATGTGTCTCAGGGAAACGCAGACATCGAGTACTTGCTGTTATCTCTAATACGGTTAAATGTTTAGATGGAATAATGTGGCTGTGATTACACTGAAAAAGGAAAGAAAGCCTCCACCTTTGATAGAAACATATTGACCCTTTATCGATGGAGGGATATTACTAAGGGGATCATGAACTTAAGGTAGGAGGGGTATAAAAGAAACAAGATCTGGCTGGCCAAGGGTTGGTGATTTCTTGAGTCAGGGTAGTGAGTATGTATTCTACTATTCTGTCTGTTTTTGTTTCTATTTCAAATTTCCCATAATAAAAAGTGTCAAAAGATACCACGAAGAGGGTAAAAAACAAGCCGCAAACAGGACAAGGCATCTGTAGCGCATATACTTGGCAAGATATTACTATTACAGAATATCTATGTGTAATATGCTTCATACGCATTTGGCACTGTATCCTCACTATTAATCAGGGAAATAGGAAATAAACAATGAAGCAAGGTGTAGTTTCAAACTCACCAGATTGAGGAAACTTAAAAAACCGATCGCTGTGTTGGCTGGGAGGAAAACTCTTACCCACACCCTGCTGATACGGGAGGTGAAGTGATAGAACCATTTGGAAAACAATGTAGCATAAATGGATATGAATCCACACTGGCGTCATTCAGGAGCAAGCGTATTCTCTGAGGAGCACGTACCAGAGAGAAGATAGGGCACGTGTGACCAGGAATCGTCTAGGGTAATACTCACGGGAGCCCTGTGTACACGGACCTAGTCAAAGATCGGATAAAGATATTTCGATTGCTTCGTGCAGTGCCATTCTATAGCAGTGCTGATGAACTGCAGCTTCCTGTGTCAGCAAGGAGTATTCCCCAAACAGAAGGTTTCCCCTGGCACACAAGTTACCCAGAATGCATCCAAAATGGTTCCACATGTATTATATAAACTGTGAAAATAACAAACTACCTCAATGAGACAGTCCTATAACAGAGAGCAAAAACTTTAAAAGGAAAAGCAAGCAAAATGCTGACAGTCGAGATGGGATTTGTTGGGGAGAAGTGTTTCTTTGGTTGCATGCCTTCAGGAAAAGATACACAGCGGCTTGCGACCTATGAATAAACTCCCAGTTTTATAAGGTGAGTGGTAGAGTTTTGGTACAGTTAACTCGATTTAATCTAATAATAATAATAATAATTATTATTATTATTATTATTATTCTTCAACATGTCCATTTCCCTAATTAAAAGAAAAGGAGAAAGAAACAGATTGTAAGTTTCTAGTTATAAACCCTGTTTAAATTTGATTATTTATTAATTTGGGGGAAATGATTAGTTTGGGGGCTCTGTGTCCATCTATCGAGGAATACAGTATAGCCTCTCCATCGATTTGGGCCATCATTTATGTTTGTTACTAAGTTTTCCATCTAAGTTGGCACGTTTTTCCCGTAGGTGCTGTGTAGATTCTCTGTGACTTTGACTGTGATCCTTTTTAAAAATTGCATTCATTATTGTGTATTTGCTAGGAAATAAGAAATATCGAAACTATCGATTGAACGTTGATTTCATGTAGAGCTGTCTTGCGGGACTCACCTAGGCTTTCTACAGGTCTCCCATGCCTAGGGGCAAACAGTGTATTTTGAGAACCGTAGGAGGTGAGGACAATGAACGAGGTGATTTTTCCTTTCCCACCTATTATTAGTGTTTTCCCTTGTTTTAGTGTGTATTTTAGAGCGTCTGTTGCAGTATTGACCAGAAGAATCTCATTATCAACACCCTGGTCTTGCTCGTGACTTTCCAAAGAATGTTTTTACTTCTGAATCCTTAAGACTATTTTCTAAGGATTTAGACTTTTGAAAAGAGTTTCCAGATGTCTTCTCTTCTGGATTCTTAAATTATTTTATCGTGAACGAATGGCCAACTGTTCAGATTCTATTCTTCTGCATATATGGATAGGATCAAATTTCTCCTCTCATAGGGTAACGTGGTCGTCTACTTGGACAACCTTAGAATTTGTCCTGAATTCAGAGCCGGTCCGTCAGAAGTTCCGGAGGCCCGGACCTGCGGCAGGTGTCTGAGGGGCGACAGCCTCGGGGACTGAGCCTCCACATGTCAAACCTGACCCTCTCTCCAGGGGCCACGGGACAGGGTCCGGGCCGGCCGGGGGCGGGAGCCGGGGCGGGCGCGGAGGGCGGAGGGGCCCCGGGCCACCCCACCCCACCCCACCCCCGTTTCCAGCCCAGGGGGGTGGGACAGAAAAAGAGGCACAGCAAAAAGCCTAGGGCACCCGGTATTCCCAGGCGGTCTCCCATGCAAGTACTAACCGGGCCCGACCCTGCTTAGCTCCCGAGATCAGAGGGAATCGGGCGGGCGGGCGCGTTGCGTTCGGGGTGGTATGGCCACAGAGGCCGGCGGCCGCCCCCGGACGCCTCAAGAGGCCGAGCTGCTGCTACGCGTCCCTCCCTGCCCAGTCGGGTCCCTCCCGCCGCCCTGGCCCTTCGCTAGCCCACCTGCCCCTATGGGGGGGCGGGCGCAGGCGGAGCCTGACGGGTCTCGCGCGCACCCCCCTGCCCCACCCGAACCGCGGAGGCACCGCCGTCGCACATCCCAAGGAGCAGACCCACGGGCACGCGCGCAGGGACAGACTTCCACGCGTGGGGGCGGAGGGCCAGAGCCCGAGAGTGCGCGCGAGAGGGCCCTCCGCCGCCTCGCGCCAGGGCACGGCGGGGAGGGGCTTGCGGGCAGGGCCAGGACAAGGAGGCAGGGCCGTGGCTGCCGCTGGTCCTTCACCCGGAGGTCCTGAAGACGTGCAGTGTCCCCCCCACCGCGCCACCCCACCCCCGTCTGGGGAGGACCGTTCTGCCCCGATTCCCGTCAGGGCCTGCGTGTGGCAGCAGGCCCCGCGCGGGGGCGGGGCCGGGGGCGGGGGGCGGGGGGGCCAGAGCCGGCTATCCTGTTGCACCGTGGGGTGGGGTTTGGGGTGGGTTGCCACGGGTCGGGGGGCCGGTGGGTCGTTTGGGTTTGGGTGGGAGTGCTCCGCGTGTGTCCTCTCTGCCCGGGTGGCCGGCGACTTGCCCTGTGCGGTGCGCCGGTGTGTCTCTCGGGAGCCCCGGCGGCGGCGAGGAGCCCGCCCGGCGTGAGGCCCGGGCCCGAGGCCCGGGTGTGCGGCGGAGAGGAAGTCCACGGTGGGCTGGGGGTCCGGGGGCCCAGGGCACGGTTTGCCGCCGTGGGCTGTCCCGCGCCGGGTGCAGGGGATGTCCCGGAGTGCGGGGCGGGGCCGGAGAAGAGACCCAGCGGCACTTAGGGATCCCGCCGCCCGGCCCGGCCCCGTGTGGGGCCCAGGGCTGGGGCTCGGCTGCCGGCCGAACGGAAGGGCTGGGACGCTCTGCTGCTGCCGCTGCCGCCGCCGCCGCCGCCGCCGCCGCCGCCGCCGCCTGGCGGTGCTGCTGCAGCGGGGGAGAGGGGAGGAAGGCCCGGGCGGGGGCAGCGGGCCGCGCCGGGGGGGCCGGGGGCCGAGCGCGAAAGGGGGGGCGGGCGCGGAGCGCGGGGGGCCCCCCACCCCCCCCCCGACCCCCCACGGGCCGGCGGGCGGGACAAAAGAAGAGGCAAAAGCCTACAGCACCCGGTATTCCCAGGCGGTCTCCCATCCAAGTACTAACCAGGCCCGACCCTGCTTAGCTTCCGAGATCAGACGAGATCGGGCGCGTTCAGGGTGGTATGGCCGTAGACGGCGGCGGCCGGCCCCGGACGCCTCAAGAGGCCGAGCTGCTGCGACGTGGCCCTCCGGGCCCAGCGCCCCGACCCCCACCCCCGACACCCCCGCGCCGTCCTGCAGCCCCGTAGCCTTCAAAGCCTTGCTCGGCAGCTGCTACACAGCACAGAAGCAACACTTTGCCGCAGACACATATACAAATCACAGCAAAAATCAAAGACTCAATAGGACATCTCTTCAAAGCACGGAGGACACAAACGGGAGGACAACGTGTGACTTGTCAGATTCTACAGACGGCAGGAGCCCACATGAAGGCTCAGGGAAATATTCCAAAGGAGTGGGACATGGCTCCGAGCTCCCCGGACATGAGCAGACTGGCTTCGGCTGACAGCAGCTCTTAGATTGTCACAGTGGAGCCAGGAAAGTAGAAAGTTCCTTCCTCGCCTTTCCTGCTTGGCGCAGTAGCAAGTAGTCCACGGTGATACGGTGAATGGATACGATTATTGTGTGGCATCACGCAAAGAGCGAATGCTGTGGGTGTCTTTGAGAACTGGGAATTTGGGTGTGAGAGAAAGAGGTGAAATCGATAAAGTATAGAGTAAAAAGCCTCTAATTTCTCAGTTTCCATTTGGATTCTCAGTGTAAGCTCAATGTATTTTTCTTTAGTTTTTTAATCTAATTCTATTTTATTGTTTAGTTTTTAGTTGTTTCCCATGGAAAGTGCTGAGAAATAGGTGCAAACTCAACAGCAGTGCATTTCACCAGCATCTAGGTCGTGGTCTCCACAAACCATTGTTATTAAACGGTCCTAAGACTTACTGGAGACATAGGCTGACTTCAAGTCTGGGGCGGGAAATGGACGCTTCTTATGCTGGGAAGCGTGGATGCTATGACATCCAACAGGACGAGGGTCACGTCAAAAGACACAGGAACCAGAATGAGTAGACTCCCGTTTGCCAAACACAGGACAGTCTGATCACCAGTAAGTATAATAATTGCAAGATATCGAAACACATTAAATATGCTTAAATCCACGATTACACCCCTCACAGCGGCAAAACTGACTCGGGTCACTGTGGACAGCGGTAGGAAACAAAGGGAAATGGTGACAGCCGGGGCCGCCCCCAACTAGTTGGGATGTGTGGACACTCTTTCAAAAGACATCTCAACCCATCACCATGTATGCACTGTATTTGCACTGGATTCAAAGAAACTGAAGTGAGTGTATGTGTCTCAGGGAAACGCAGACATCGAGTACTTGCTGTTATCTCTAATACGGTTAAATGTTTAGATGGAATAATGTGGCTGTGATTACACTGAAAAAGGAAAGAAAGCCTCCACCTTTGATAGAAACATATTGACCCTTTATCGATGGAGGGATATTACTAAGGGGATCATGAACTTAAGGTAGGAGGGGTATAAAAGAAACAAGATCTGGCTGGCCAAGGGTTGGTGATTTCTTGAGTCAGGGTAGTGAGTATGTATTCTACTATTCTGTCTGTTTTTGTTTCTATTTCAAATTTCCCATAATAAAAAAGTGTCAAAAGATACCACGAAGAGGGTAAAAAACAAGCCGCAAACAGGACAAGGCATCTGTAGCGCATATACTTGGCAAGATATTACTATTACAGAATATCTATGTGTAATATGCTTCATACGCATTTGGCACTGTATCCTCACTATTAATCAGGGAAATAGGAAATAAACATTGAAGCAAGGTGTAGTTTCAAACTCACCAGATTGAGGAAACTTAAAAAACCGATCGCTGTGTTGGCTGGGAGGAAAACTCTTACCCACACCCTGCTGATACGGGAGGTGAAGTGATAGAACCATTTGGAAAACAATGTAGCATAAATGGATATGAATCCACACTGGCGTCATTCAGGAGCAAGCGTATTCTCTGAGGAGCACGTACCAGAGAGAAGATAGGGCACGTGTGACCAGGAATCGTCTAGGGTAATACTCACGGGAGCCCTGTGTACACGGACCTAGTCAAAGATCGGATAAAGATATTTCAATTGCTTCGTGCAGTGCCATTCTATAGCAGTGCTGATGAACTGCAGCTTCCTGTGTCAGCAAGGAGTATTCCCCAAACAGAAGGTTTCCCCTGGCACACAAGTTACCCAGAATGCATCCACAATGGTTCCACATGTATTATATAAACTGTGAAAATAACAAACTACCTCAATGAGACAGTCCTATAACAGAGAGCAAAAACTTTAAAAGGAAAAGCAAGCAAAATGCTGACAGTCGAGATGGGATTTGTTGGGGAGAAGTGTTTCTTTGGTTGCATGCCTTCAGGAAAAGATACACAGCGGCTTGCGACCTATGAATAAACTCCCAGTTTTATAAGGTGAGTGGTAGAGTTTTGGTACAGTTAACTCGATTTAATCTAATAATAATAATAATTATTATTATTATTATTATTATTATTCTTCAACATGTCCATTTCCCTAATTAAAAGAAAAGGAGAAAGAAACAGATTGTAAGTTTCTAGTTATAAACCCTGTTTAAATTTGATTATTTATTAATTTGGGGGAAATGATTAGTTTGGGGGCTCTGTGTCCATCTATCGAGGAATACAGTATAGCCTCTCCATCGATTTGGGCCATCATTTATGTTTGTTACTAAGTTTTCCATCTAAGTTGGCACGTTTTTCCCGTAGGTGCTGTGTAGATTCTCTGTGACTTTGACTGTGATCCTTTTTAAAAATTGCATTCATTATTGTGTATTTGCTAGGAAATAAGAAATATCGAAACTATCGATTGAACGTTGATTTCATGTAGAGCTGTCTTGCGGGACTCACCTAGGCTTTCTACAGGTCTCCCATGCCTAGGGGCAAACAGTGTATTTTGAGAACCGTAGGAGGTGAGGACAATGAACGAGGTGATTTTTCCTTTCCCACCTATTATTAGTGTTTTCCCTTGTTTTAGTGTGTATTTTAGAGCGTCTGTTGCAGTATTGACCAGAAGAATCTCATTATCAACACCCTGGTCTTGCTCGTGACTTTCCAAAGAATGTTTTTACTTCTGAATCCTTAAGACTATTTTCTAAGGATTTAGACTTTTGAAAAGAGTTTCCAGATGTCTTCTCTTCTGGATTCTTAAATTATTTTATCGTGAACGAATGGCCAACTGTTCAGATTCTATTCTTCTGCATATATGGATAGGATCAAATTTCTCCTCTCATAGGGTAACGTGGTCGTCTACTTGGACAACCTTAGAATTTGTCCTGAATTCAGAGCCGGTCCGTCAGAAGTTCCGGAGGCCCGGACCTGCGGCAGGTGTCTGAGGGGCGACAGCCTCGGGGACTGAGCCTCCACATGTCAAACCTGACCCTCTCTCCAGGGGCCACGGGACAGGGTCCGGGCCGGCCGGGGGCGGGAGCCGGGGCGGGCGCGGAGGGCGGAGGGGCCCCGGGCCACCCCACCCCACCCCACCCCCGTTTCCAGCCCAGGGGGGTGGGACAGAAAAAGAGGCACAGCAAAAAGCCTAGGGCACCCGGTATTCCCAGGCGGTCTCCCATGCAAGTACTAACCGGGCCCGACCCTGCTTAGCTCCCGAGATCAGAGGGAATCGGGCGGGCGGGCGCGTTGCGTTCGGGGTGGTATGGCCACAGAGGCCGGCGGCCGCCCCCGGACGCCTCAAGAGGCCGAGCTGCTGCTACGCGTCCCTCCCTGCCCAGTCGGGTCCCTCCCGCCGCCCTGGCCCTTCGCTAGCCCACCTGCCCCTATGGGGGGGCGGGCGCAGGCGGAGCCTGACGGGTCTCGCGCGCACCCCCCTGCCCCACCCGAACCGCGGAGGCACCGCCGTCGCACATCCCAAGGAGCAGACCCACGGGCACGCGCGCAGGGACAGACTTCCACGCGTGGGGGCGGAGGGCCAGAGCCCGAGAGTGCGCGCGAGAGGGCCCTCCGCCGCCTCGCGCCAGGGCACGGCGGGGAGGGGCTTGCGGGCAGGGCCAGGACAAGGAGGCAGGGCCGTGGCTGCCGCTGGTCCTTCACCCGGAGGTCCTGAAGACGTGCAGTGTCCCCCCCACCGCGCCACCCCACCCCCGTCTGGGGAGGACCGTTCTGCCCCGATTCCCGTCAGGGGCCTGCGTGTGGCAGCAGGCCCCGCGCGGGGGCGGGGCCGGGGGCGGGGGGCGGGGGGGCCAGAGCCGGCTATCCTGTTGCACCGTGGGGTGGGGTTTGGGGTGGGTTGCCACGGGTCGGGGGGCCGGTGGGTCGTTTGGGTTTGGGTGGGAGTGCTCCGCGTGTGTCCTCTCTGCCCGGGTGGCCGGCGACTTGCCCTGTGCGGTGCGCCGGTGTGTCTCTCGGGAGCCCCGGCGGCGGCGAGGAGCCCGCCCGGCGTGAGGCCCGGGCCCGAGGCCCGGGTGTGCGGCGGAGAGGAAGTCCACGGTGGGCTGGGGGTCCGGGGGCCCAGGGCACGGTTTGCCGCCGTGGGCTGTCCCGCGCCGGGTGCAGGGGATGTCCCGGAGTGCGGGGCGGGGCCGGAGAAGAGACCCAGCGGCACTTAGGGATCCCGCCGCCCGGCCCGGCCCCGTGTGGGGCCCAGGGCTGGGGCTCGGCTGCCGGCCGAACGGAAGGGCTGGGACGCTCTGCTGCTGCCGCCGCCGCCGCCGCCTGGCGGTGCTGCTGGAGCGGGGGAGAGGGGAGGAAGGCCCGGGCGGGGGCAGCGGGCCGCGCCGGGGGGCCGGGGGCCGAGCGCGAAAGGGGGGGCGGGCGCGGAGCGCGGGGGGCCCCCCACCCCCCCGACCCCCCACGGGCCGGCGGGCGGGACAAAAGAAGAGGCAAAAGCCTACAGCACCCGGTATTCCCAGGCGGTCTCCCATCCAAGTACTAACCAGGCCCGACCCTGCTTAGCTTCCGAGATCAGACGAGATCGGGCGCGTTCAGGGTGGTATGGCCGTAGACGGCGGCGGCTGGCCCCGTACGCCTCAAGAGGCGGAGCTGCTGCGACGTGGCCCTCCGGGCCCAGCGCCCCGACCCCCACCCCCGACACCCCCGCGCCGTCCTGCAGCCCCGTAGCCTTCAAAGCCTTGCTCGGCAGCTGCTACACAGCACAGAAGCAACACTTTGCCGCAGACACATATACAAATGACAGCAAAAATCAAAGACCAATAGGACATCTCTTCAAAGCACGGAGGACACAAACGGGAGGACAACGTGTGACTTGTCAGATTCTACAGACGGCAGGAGCCCACATGAAGGCTCAGGGAAATATTCCAAAGGAGTGGGACATGGCTCCGAGCTCCCCGGACATGAGCAGACTGGCTTCGGCTGACAGCAGCTCTTAGATTGTCACAGTGGAGCCAGGAAAGTAGAAAGTTCCTTCCTCGCCTTTCCTCCTTGGCGCAGTAGCAAGTAGTCCACGGTGATACGGTGAATGGATACGATTATTCTGTGGCATCACGCAAAGAGCGAATGCTGTGGGTGTCTTTGAGAACTGGGAATTTGGGTGTGAGAGAAAGAGGTGAAATCGATAAAGTATAGAGTAAAAAGCCTCTAATTTCTCAGTTTCCATTTGGATTCTCAGTGTAAGCTCAATGTATTTTTCTTTAGTTTTTTAATCTAATTCTATTTTATTGTTTAGTTTTTAGTTGTTTCCCATGGAAAGTGCTGAGAAATAGGTGCAAACTCAACAGCAGTGCATTTCACCAGCATCTAGGTCGTGGTCTCCACAAACCATTGTTATTAAACGGTCCTAAGACTTACTGGAGACATAGGCTGACTTCAAGTCTGGGGCGGGAAATGGACGCTTCTTATGCTGGGAAGCGTGGATGCTATGACATCCAACAGGACGAGGGTCACGTCAAAAGACACAGGAACCAGAATGAGTAGACTCCCGTTTGCCAAACACAGGACAGTCTGATCACCAGTAAGTATAATAATTGCAAGATATCGAAACACATTAAATATGCTTAAATCCACGATTACACCCCTCACAGCGGCAAAACTGACTCGGGTCACTGTGGACAGCGGTAGGAAACAAAGGGAAATGGTGACAGCCGGGGCCGCCCCCAACTAGTTGGGATGTGTGGACACTCTTTCAAAAGACATCTCAACCCATCACCATGTATGCACTGTATTTGCACTGGATTCAAAGAAACTGAAGTGAGTGTATGTGTCTCAGGGAAACGCAGACATCGAGTACTTGCTGTTATCTCTAATACGGTTAAATGTTTAGATGGAATAATGTGGCTGTGATTACACTGAAAAAGGAAAGAAAGCCTCCACCTTTGATAGAAACATATTGACCCTTTATCGATGGAGGGATATTACTAAGGGGATCATGAACTTAAGGTAGGAGGGGTATAAAAGAAACAAGATCTGGCTGGCCAAGGGTTGGTGATTTCTTGAGTCAGGGTAGTGAGTATGTATTCTACTATTCTGTCTGTTTTTGTTTCTATTTCAAATTTCCCATAATAAAAGGTGTCAAAAGATACCACGAAGAGGGTAAAAAACAAGCCGCAAACAGGACAAGGCATCTGTAGCGCATATACTTGGCAAGATATTACTATTACAGAATATCTATGTGTAATATGCTTCATACGCATTTGGCACTGTATCCTCACTATTAATCAGGGAAATAGGAAATAAACAATGAAGCAAGGTGTAGTTTCAAACTCACCAGATTGAGGAAACTTAAAAAACCGATCGCTGTGTTGGCTGGGAGGAAAACTCTTACCCACACCCTGCTGATACGGGAGGTGAAGTGATAGAACCATTTGGAAAACAATGTAGCATAAATGGATATGAATCCACACTGGCGTCATTCAGGAGCAAGCGTATTCTCTGAGGAGCACGTACCAGAGAGAAGATAGGGCACGTGTGACCAGGAATCGTCTAGGGTAATACTCACGGGAGCCCTGTGTACACGGACCTAGTCAAAGATCGGATAAAGATATTTCGATTGCTTCGTGCAGTGCCATTCTATAGCAGTGCTGATGAACTGCAGCTTCCTGTGTCAGCAAGGAGTATTCCCCAAACAGAAGGTTTCCCCTGGCACACAAGTTACCCAGAATGCATCCACAATGGTTCCACATGTATTATATAAACTGTGAAAATAACAAACTACCTCAATGAGACAGTCCTATAACAGAGAGCAAAAACTTTAAAAGGAAAAGCAAGCAAAATGCTGACAGTCGAGATGGGATTTGTTGGGGAGAAGTGTTTCTTTGGTTGCATGCCTTCAGGAAAAGATACACAGCGGCTTGCGACCTATGAATAAACTCCCAGTTTTATAAGGTGAGTGGTAGAGTGTTGGTACAGTTAACTCGATTTAATCTAATAATAATAATAATAATAATTATTATTATTATTATTATTATTCTTCAACATGTCCATTTCCCTAATTAAAAGAAAAGGAGAAAGAAACAGATTGTAAGTTTCTAGTTATAAACCCTGTTTAAATTTGATTATTTATTAATTTGGGGGAAATGATTAGTTTGGGGGCTCTGTGTCCATCTATCGAGGAATACAGTATAGCCTCTCCATCGATTTGGGCCATCATTTATGTTTGTTACTAAGTTTTCCATCTAAGTTGGCACGTTTTTCCCGTAGGTGCTGTGTAGATTCTCTGTGACTTTGACTGTGATCCTTTTTAAAAATTGCATTCATTATTGTGTATTTGCTAGGAAATAAGAAATATCGAAACTATCGATTGAACGTTGATTTCATGTAGAGCTGTCTTGCGGGACTCACCTAGGCTTTCTACAGGTCTCCCATGCCTAGGGGCAAACAGTGTATTTTGAGAACCGTAGGAGGTGAGGACAATGAACGAGGTGATTTTTCCTTTCCCACCTATTATTAGTGTTTTCCCTTGTTTTAGTGTGTATTTTAGAGCGTCTGTTGCAGTATTGACCAGAAGAATCTCATTATCAACACCCTGGTCTTGCTCGTGACTTTCCAAAGAATGTTTTTACTTCTGAATCCTTAAGACTATTTTCTAAGGATTTAGACTTTTGAAAAGAGTTTCCAGATGTCTTCTCTTCTGGATTCTTAAATTATTTTATCGTGAACGAATGGCCAACTGTTCAGATTCTATTCTTCTGCATATATGGATAGGATCAAATTTCTCCTCTCATAGGGTAACGTGGTCGTCTACTTGGACAACCTTAGAATTTGTCCTGAATTCAGAGCCGGTCCGTCAGAAGTTCCGGAGGCCCGGACCTGCGGCAGGTGTCTGAGGGGCGACAGCCTCGGGGACTGAGCCTCCACATGTCAAACCTGACCCTCTCTCCAGGGGCCACGGGACAGGGTCCGGGCCGGCCGGGGGCGGGAGCCGGGGCGGGCGCGGAGGGCGGAGGGGCCCCGGGCCACCCCACCCCACCACCCCCCCCGTTTCCAGCCCAGGGGGGTGGGACAGAAAAAGAGGCACAGCAAAAAGCCTAGGGCACCCGGTATTCCCAGGCGGTCTCCCATGCAAGTACTAACCGGGCCCGACCCTGCTTAGCTCCCGAGATCAGAGGGAATCGGGCGGGCGGGCGCGTTGCGTTCGGGGTGGTATGGCCACAGAGGCCGGCGGCCGCCCCCGGACGCCTCAAGAGGCCGAGCTGCTGCTACGCGTCCCTCCCTGCCCAGTCGGGTCCCTCCCGCCGCCCTGGCCCTTCCCTAGCCCACCTGCCCGTATGGGGGGGCGGGCGCAGGCGGAGCCTGACGGGTCTCGCGCGCACCCCCCTGCCCCACCCGAACCGCGGAGGCACCGCCGTCGCACATCCCAAGGAGCAGACCCACGGGCACGCGCGCAGGGACAGACTTCCACGCGTGGGGGCGGAGGGCCAGAGCCCGAGAGTGCGCGCGAGAGGGCCCTCCGCCGCCTCGCGCCAGGGCACGGCGGGGAGGGGCTTGCGGGCAGGGCCAGGACAAGGAGGCAGGGCCGTGGCTGCCGCTGGTCCTTCACCCGGAGGTCCTGAAGACGTGCAGTGTCCCCCCCACCGCGCCACCCCACCCCCGTCTGGGGAGGACCGTTCTGCCCCGATTCCCGTCAGGGCCTGCGTGTGGCAGCAGGCCCCGCGCGGGGGCGGGGCCGGGGGCGGGGGGCGGGGGGGCCAGAGCCGGCTATCCTGTTGCACCGTGGGGTGGGGTTTGGGGTGGGTTGCCACGGGTCGGGGGGCCGGTGGGTCGTTTGGGTTTGGGTGGGAGTGCTCCGCGTGTGTCCTCTCTGCCCGGGTGGCCGGCGACTTGCCCTGTGCGGTGCGCCGGTGTGTCTCTCGGGAGCCCCGGCGGCGGCGAGGAGCCCGCCCGGCGTGAGGCCCGGGCCCGAGGCCCGGGTGTGCGGCGGAGAGGAAGTCCACGGTGGGCTGGGGGTCCGGGGGCCCAGGGCACGGTTTGCCGCCGTGGGCTGTCCCGCGCCGGGTGCAGGGGATGTCCCGGAGTGCGGGGCGGGGCCGGAGAAGAGACCCAGCGGCACTTAGGGATCCCGCCGCCCGGCCCGGCCCCGTGTGGGGCCCAGGGCTGGGGCTCGGCTGCCGGCCGAACGGAAGGGCTGGGACGCTCTGCTGCTGCCGCTGCCGCCGCCGCCGCCGCCGCCGCCGCCGCCGCCGCCTGGCGGTGCTGCTGCAGCGGGGGAGAGGGGAGGAAGGCCCGGGCGGGGGCAGCGGGCCGCGCCGGGGGGCCGGGGGCCGAGCGCGAAAGGGGGGGCGGGCGCGGAGCGCGGGGGGCCCCCCACCCCCCCCCGACCCCCCACGGGCCGGCGGGCGGGACAAAAGAAGAGGCAAAAGCCTACAGCACCCGGTATTCCCAGGCGGTCTCCCATCCAAGTACTAACCAGGCCCGACCCTGCTTAGCTTCCGAGATCAGACGAGATCGGGCGCGTTCAGGGTGGTATGGCCGTAGACGGCGGCGGCCGGCCCCGGACGCCTCAAGAGGCCGAGCTGCTGCGACGTGGCCCTCCGGGCCCAGCGCCCCGACCCCCACCCCCGACACCCCCGCGCCGTCCTGCAGCCCCGTAGCCTTCAAAGCCTTGCTCGGCAGCTGCTACACAGCACAGAAGCAACACTTTGCCGCAGACACATATACAAATCACAGCAAAAATCAAAGACTCAATAGGACATCTCTTCAAAGCACGGAGGACACAAACGGGAGGACAACGTGTGACTTGTCAGATTCTACAGACGGCAGGAGCCCACATGAAGGCTCAGGGAAATATTCCAAAGGAGTGGGACATGGCTCCGAGCTCCCCGGACATGAGCAGACTGGCTTCGGCTGACAGCAGCTCTTAGATTGTCACAGTGGAGCCAGGAAAGTAGAAAGTTCCTTCCTCGCCTTTCCTGCTTGGCGCAGTAGCAAGTAGTCCACGGTGATACGGTGAATGGATACGATTATTCTGTGGCATCACGCAAAGAGCGAATGCTGTGGGTGTCTTTGAGAACTGGGAATTTGGGTGTGAGAGAAAGAGGTGAAATCGATAAAGTATAGAGTAAAAAGCCTCTAATTTCTCAGTTTCCATTTGGATTCTCAGTGTAAGCTCAATGTATTTTTCTTTAGTTTTTTAATCTAATTCTATTTTATTGTTTAGTTTTTAGTTGTTTCCCATGGAAAGTGCTGAGAAATAGGTGCAAACTCAACAGCAGTGCATTTCACCAGCATCTAGGTCGTGGTCTCCACAAACCATTGTTATTAAACGGTCCTAAGACTTACTGGAGACATAGGCTGACTTCAAGTCTGGGGCGGGAAATGGACGCTTCTTATGCTGGGAAGCGTGGATGCTATGACATCCAACAGGACGAGGGTCACGTCAAAAGACACAGGAACCAGAATGAGTAGACTCCCGTTTGCCAAACACAGGACAGTCTGATCACCAGTAAGTATAATAATTGCAAGATATCGAAACACATTAAATATGCTTAAATCCACGATTACACCCCTCACAGCAGCAAAACTGACTCGGGTCACTGTGGACAGCGGTAGGAAACAAAGGGAAATGGTGACAGCCGGGGCCGCCCCCAACTAGTTGGGATGTGTGGACACTCTTTCAAAAGACATCTCAACCCATCACCATGTATGCACTGTATTTGCACTGGATTCAAAGAAACTGAAGTGAGTGTATGTGTCTCAGGGAAACGCAGACATCGAGTACTTGCTGTTATCTCTAATACGGTTAAATGTTTAGATGGAATAATGTGGCTGTGATTACACTGAAAAAGGAAAGAAAGCCTCCACCTTTGATAGAAACATATTGACCCTTTATCGATGGAGGGATATTACTAAGGGGATCATGAACTTAAGGTAGGAGGGGTATAAAAGAAACAAGATCTGGCTGGCCAAGGGTTGGTGATTTCTTGAGTCAGGGTAGTGAGTATGTATTCTACTATTCTGTCTGTTTTTGTTTCTATTTCAAATTTCCCATAATAAAAAAGTGTCAAAAGATACCACGAAGAGGGTAAAAAACAAGCCGCAAACAGGACAAGGCATCTGTAGCGCATATACTTGGCAAGATATTACTATTACAGAATATCTATGTGTAATATGCTTCATACGCATTTGGCACTGTATCCTCACTATTAATCAGGGAAATAGGAAATAAACATTGAAGCAAGGTGTAGTTTCAAACTCACCAGATTGAGGAAACTTAAAAAACCGATCGCTGTGTTGGCTGGGAGGAAAACTCTTACCCACACCCTGCTGATACGGGAGGTGAAGTGATAGAACCATTTGGAAAACAATGTAGCATAAATGGATATGAATCCACACTGGCGTCATTCAGGAGCAAGCGTATTCTCTGAGGAGCACGTACCAGAGAGAAGATAGGGCACGTGTGACCAGGAATCGTCTAGGGTAATACTCACGGGAGCCCTGTGTACACGGACCTAGTCAAAGATCGGATAAAGATATTTCGATTGCTTCGTGCAGTGCCATTCTATAGCAGTGCTGATGAACTGCAGCTTCCTGTGTCAGCAAGGAGTATTCCCCAAACAGAAGGTTTCCCCTGGCACACAAGTTACCCAGAATGCATCCACAATGGTTCCACATGTATTATATAAACTGTGAAAATAACAAACTACCTCAATGAGACAGTCCTATAACAGAGAGCAAAAACTTTAAAAGGAAAAGCAAGCAAAATGCTGACAGTCGAGATGGGATTTGTTGGGGAGAAGTGTTTCTTTGGTTGCATGCCTTCAGGAAAAGATACACAGCGGCTTGCGACCTATGAATAAACTCCCAGTTTTATAAGGTGAGTGGTAGAGTTTTGGTACAGTTAACTCGATTTAATCTAATAATAATAATAATTATTATTATTATTATTATTATTATTATTCTTCAACATGTCCATTTCCCTAATTAAAAGAAAAGGAGAAAGAAACAGATTGTAAGTTTCTAGTTATAAACCCTGTTTAAATTTGATTATTTATTAATTTGGGGGAAATGATTAGTTTGGGGGCTCTGTGTCCATCTATCGAGGAATACAGTATAGCCTCTCCATCGATTTGGGCCATCATTTATGTTTGTTACTAAGTTTTCCATCTAAGTTGGCACGTTTTTCCCGTAGGTGCTGTGTAGATTCTCTGTGACTTTGACTGTGATCCTTTTTAAAAATTGCATTCATTATTGTGTATTTGCTAGGAAATAAGAAATATCGAAACTATCGATTGAACGTTGATTTCATGTAGAGCTGTCTTGCGGGACTCACCTAGGCTTTCTACAGGTCTCCCATGCCTAGGGGCAAACAGTGTATTTTGAGAACCGTAGGAGGTGAGGACAATGAACGAGGTGATTTTTCCTTTCCCACCTATTATTAGTGTTTTCCCTTGTTTTAGTGTGTATTTTAGAGCGTCTGTTGCAGTATTGACCAGAAGAATCTCATTATCAACACCCTGGTCTTGCTCGTGACTTTCCAAAGAATGTTTTTACTTCTGAATCCTTAAGACTATTTTCTAAGGATTTAGACTTTTGAAAAGAGTTTCCAGATGTCTTCTCTTCTGGATTCTTAAATTATTTTATCGTGAACGAATGGCCAACTGTTCAGATTCTATTCTTCTGCATATATGGATAGGATCAAATTTCTCCTCTCATAGGGTAACGTGGTCGTCTACTTGGACAACCTTAGAATTTGTCCTGAATTCAGAGCCGGTCCGTCAGAAGTTCCGGAGGCCCGGACCTGCGGCAGGTGTCTGAGGGGCGACAGCCTCGGGGACTGAGCCTCCACATGTCAAACCTGACCCTCTCTCCAGGGGCCACGGGACAGGGTCCGGGCCGGCCGGGGGCGGGAGCCGGGGCGGGCGCGGAGGGCGGAGGGGCCCCGGGCCACCCCACCCCACCCCACCCCCGTTTCCAGCCCAGGGGGGTGGGACAGAAAAAGAGGCACAGCAAAAAGCCTAGGGCACCCGGTATTCCCAGGCGGTCTCCCATGCAAGTACTAACCGGGCCCGACCCTGCTTAGCTCCCGAGATCAGAGGGAATCGGGCGGGCGGGCGCGTTGCGTTCGGGGTGGTATGGCCACAGAGGCCGGCGGCCGCCCCCGGACGCCTCAAGAGGCCGAGCTGCTGCTACGCGTCCCTCCCTGCCCAGTCGGGTCCCTCCCGCCGCCCTGGCCCTTCGCTAGCCCACCTGCCCCTATGGGGGGGCGGGCGCAGGCGGAGCCTGACGGGTCTCGCGCGCACCCCCCTGCCCCACCCGAACCGCGGACGCACCGCCGTCGCACATCCCAAGGAGCAGACCCACGGGCACGCGCGCAGGGACAGACTTCCACGCGTGGGGGCGGAGGGCCAGAGCCCGAGAGTGCGCGCGAGAGGGCCCTCCGCCGCCTCGCGCCAGGGCACGGCGGGGAGGGGCTTGCGGGCAGGGCCAGGACAAGGAGGCAGGGCCGTGGCTGCCGCTGGTCCTTCACCCGGAGGTCCTGAAGACGTGCAGTGTCCCCCCCACCGCGCCACCCCACCCCCGTCTGGGGAGGACCGTTCTGCCCCGATTCCCGTCAGGGCCTGCGTGTGGCAGCAGGCCCCGCGCGGGGGCGGGGCCGGGGGCGGGGGGCGGGGGGGCCAGAGCCGGCTATCCTGTTGCACCGTGGGGTGGGGTTTGGGGTGGGTTGCCACGGGTCGGGGGGCCGGTGGGTCGTTTGGGTTTGGGTGGGAGTGCTCCGCGTGTGTCCTCTCTGCCCGGGTGGCCGGCGACTTGCCCTGTGCGGTGCGCCGGTGTGTCTCTCGGGAGCCCCGGCGGCGGCGAGGAGCCCGCCCGGCGTGAGGCCCGGGCCCGAGGCCCGGGTGTGCGGCGGAGAGGAAGTCCACGGTGGGCTGGGGGTCCGGGGGCCCAGGGCACGGTTTGCCGCCGTGGGCTGTCCCGCGCCGGGTGCAGGGGATGTCCCGGAGTGCGGGGCGGGGCCGGAGAAGAGACCCAGCGGCACTTAGGGATCCCGCCGCCCGGCCCGGCCCCGTGTGGGGCCCAGGGCTGGGGCTCGGCTGCCGGCCGAACGGAAGGGCTGGGACGCTCTGCTGCTGCCGCTGCCGCCGCCGCCGCCGCCGCCGCCGCCGCCGCCGCCTGGCGGTGCTGCTGCAGCGGGGGAGAGGGGAGGAAGGCCCGGGCGGGGGCAGCGGGCCGCGCCGGGGGGCCGGGGGCCGAGCGCGAAAGGGGGGGCGGGCGCGGAGCGCGGGGGGCCCCCCACCCCCCCCCCGACCCCCCACGGGCCGGCGGGCGGGACAAAAGAAGAGGCAAAAGCCTACAGCACCCGGTATTCCCAGGCGGTCTCCCATCCAAGTACTAACCAGGCCCGACCCTGCTTAGCTTCCGAGATCAGACGAGATCGGGCGCGTTCAGGGTGGTATGGCCGTAGACGGCGGCGGCCGGCCCCGGACGCCTCAAGAGGCCGAGCTGCTGCGACGTGGCCCTCCGGGCCCAGCGCCCCGACCCCCACCCCCGACACCCCCGCGCCGTCCTGCAGCCCCGTAGCCTTCAAAGCCTTGCTCGGCAGCTGCTACACAGCACAGAAGCAACACTTTGCCGCAGACACATATACAAATCACAGCAAAAATCAAAGACTCAATAGGACATCTCTTCAAAGCACGGAGGACACAAACGGGAGGACAACGTGTGACTTGTCAGATTCTACAGACGGCAGGAGCCCACATGAAGGCTCAGGGAAATATTCCAAAGGAGTGGGACATGGCTCCGAGCTCCCCGGACATGAGCAGACTGGCTTCGGCTGACAGCAGCTCTTAGATTGTCACAGTGGAGCCAGGAAAGTAGAAAGTTCCTTCCTCGCCTTTCCTGCTTGGCGCAGTAGCAAGTAGTCCACGGTGATACGGTGAATGGATACGATTATTGTGTGGCATCACGCAAAGAGCGAATGCTGTGGGTGTCTTTGAGAACTGGGAATTTGGGTGTGAGAGAAAGAGGTGAAATCGATAAAGTATAGAGTAAAAAGCCTCTAATTTCTCAGTTTCCATTTGGATTCTCAGTGTAAGCTCAATGTATTTTTCTTTAGTTTTTTAATCTAATTCTATTTTATTGTTTAGTTTTTAGTTGTTTCCCATGGAAAGTGCTGAGAAATAGGTGCAAACTCAACAGCAGTGCATTTCACCAGCATCTAGGTCGTGGTCTCCACAAACCATTGTTATTAAACGGTCCTAAGACTTACTGGAGACATAGGCTGACTTCAAGTCTGGGGCGGGAAATGGACGCTTCTTATGCTGGGAAGCGTGGATGCTATGACATCCAACAGGACGAGGGTCACGTCAAAAGACACAGGAACCAGAATGAGTAGACTCCCGTTTGCCAAACACAGGACAGTCTGATCACCAGTAAGTATAATAATTGCAAGATATCGAAACACATTAAATATGCTTAAATCCACGATTACACCCCTCACAGCGGCAAAACTGACTCGGGTCACTGTGGACAGCGGTAGGAAACAAAGGGAAATGGTGACAGCCGGGGCCGCCCCCAACTAGTTGGGATGTGTGGACACTCTTTCAAAAGACATCTCAACCCATCACCATGTATGCACTGTATTTGCACTGGATTCAAAGAAACTGAAGTGAGTGTATGTGTCTCAGGGAAACGCAGACATCGAGTACTTGCTGTTATCTCTAATACGGTTAAATGTTTAGATGGAATAATGTGGCTGTGATTACACTGAAAAAGGAAAGAAAGCCTCCACCTTTGATAGAAACATATTGACCCTTTATCGATGGAGGGATATTACTAAGGGGATCATGAACTTAAGGTAGGAGGGGTATAAAAGAAACAAGATCTGGCTGGCCAAGGGTTGGTGATTTCTTGAGTCAGGGTAGTGAGTATGTATTCTACTATTCTGTCTGTTTTTGTTTCTATTTCAAATTTCCCATAATAAAAAAGTGTCAAAAGATACCACGAAGAGGGTAAAAAACAAGCCGCAAACAGGACAAGGCATCTGTAGCGCATATACTTGGCAAGATATTACTATTACAGAATATCTATGTGTAATATGCTTCATACGCATTTGGCACTGTATCCTCACTATTAATCAGGGAAATAGGAAATAAACATTGAAGCAAGGTGTAGTTTCAAACTCACCAGATTGAGGAAACTTAAAAAACCGATCGCTGTGTTGGCTGGGAGGAAAACTCTTACCCACACCCTGCTGATACGGGAGGTGAAGTGATAGAACCATTTGGAAAACAATGTAGCATAAATGGATATGAATCCACACTGGCGTCATTCAGGAGCAAGCGTATTCTCTGAGGAGCACGTACCAGAGAGAAGATAGGGCACGTGTGACCAGGAATCGTCTAGGGTAATACTCACGGGAGCCCTGTGTACACGGACCTAGTCAAAGATCGGATAAAGATATTTCGATTGCTTCGTGCAGTGCCATTCTATAGCAGTGCTGATGAACTGCAGCTTCCTGTGTCAGCAAGGAGTATTCCCCAAACAGAAGGTTTCCCCTGGCACACAAGTTACCCAGAATGCATCCACAATGGTTCCACATGTATTATATAAACTGTGAAAATAACAAACTACCTCAATGAGACAGTCCTATAACAGAGAGCAAAAACTTTAAAAGGAAAAGCAAGCAAAATGCTGACAGTCGAGATGGGATTTGTTGGGGAGAAGTGTTTCTTTGGTTGCATGCCTTCAGGAAAAGATACACAGCGGCTTGCGACCTATGAATAAACTCCCAGTTTTATAAGGTGAGTGGTAGAGTTTTGGTACAGTTAACTCGATTTAATCTAATAATAATAATAATAATTATTATTATTATTATTATTATTATTCTTCAACATGTCCATTTCCCTAATTAAAAGAAAAGGAGAAAGAAACAGATTGTAAGTTTCTAGTTATAAACCCTGTTTAAATTTGATTATTTATTAATTTGGGGGAAATGATTAGTTTGGGGGCTCTGTGTCCATCTATCGAGGAATACAGTATAGCCTCTCCATCGATTTGGGCCATCATTTATGTTTGTTACTAAGTTTTCCATCTAAGTTGGCACGTTTTTCCCGTAGGTGCTGTGTAGATTCTCTGTGACTTTGACTGTGATCCTTTTTAAAAATTGCATTCATTATTGTGTATTTGCTAGGAAATAAGAAATATCGAAACTATCGATTGAACGTTGATTTCATGTAGAGCTGTCTTGCGGGACTCACCTAGGCTTTCTACAGGTCTCCCATGCCTAGGGGCAAACAGTGTATTTTGAGAACCGTAGGAGGTGAGGACAATGAACGAGGTGATTTTTCCTTTCCCACCTATTATTAGTGTTTTCCCTTGTTTTAGTGTGTATTTTAGAGCGTCTGTTGCAGTATTGACCAGAAGAATCTCATTATCAACACCCTGGTCTTGCTCGTGACTTTCCAAAGAATGTTTTTACTTCTGAATCCTTAAGACTATTTTCTAAGGATTTAGACTTTTGAAAAGAGTTTCCAGATGTCTTCTCTTCTGGATTCTTAAATTATTTTATCGTGAACGAATGGCCAACTGTTCAGATTCTATTCTTCTGCATATATGGATAGGATCAAATTTCTCCTCTCATAGGGTAACGTGGTCGTCTACTTGGACAACCTTAGAATTTGTCCTGAATTCAGAGCCGGTCCGTCAGAAGTTCCGGAGGCCCGGACCTGCGGCAGGTGTCTGAGGGGCGACAGCCTCGGGGACTGAGCCTCCACATGTCAAACCTGACCCTCTCTCCAGGGGCCACGGGACAGGGTCCGGGCCGGCCGGGGGCGGGAGCCGGGGCGGGCGCGGAGGGCGGAGGGGCCCCGGGCCACCCCACCCCACCCCACCCCCGTTTCCAGCCCAGGGGGGTGGGACAGAAAAAGAGGCACAGCAAAAAGCCTAGGGCACCCGGTATTCCCAGGCGGTCTCCCATGCAAGTACTAACCGGGCCCGACCCTGCTTAGCTCCCGAGATCAGAGGGAATCGGGCGGGCGGGCGCGTTGCGTTCGGGGTGGTATGGCCACAGAGGCCGGCGGCCGCCCCCGGACGCCTCAAGAGGCCGAGCTGCTGCTACGCGTCCCTCCCTGCCCAGTCGGGTCCCTCCCGCCGCCCTGGCCCTTCGCTAGCCCACCTGCCCCTATGGGGGGGCGGGCGCAGGCGGAGCCTGACGGGTCTCGCGCGCACCCCCCTGCCCCACCCGAACCGCGGAGGCACCGCCGTCGCACATCCCAAGGAGCAGACCCACGGGCACGCGCGCAGGGACAGACTTCCACGCGTGGGGGCGGAGGGCCAGAGCCCGAGAGTGCGCGCGAGAGGGCCCTCCGCCGCCTCGCGCCAGGGCACGGCGGGGAGGGGCTTGCGGGCAGGGCCAGGACAAGGAGGCAGGGCCGTGGCTGCCGCTGGTCCTTCACCCGGAGGTCCTGAAGACGTGCAGTGTCCCCCCCACCGCGCCACCCCACCCCCGTCTGGGGAGGACCGTTCTGCCCCGATTCCCGTCAGGGCCTGCGTGTGGCAGCAGGCCCCGCGCGGGGGCGGGGCCGGGGGCGGGGGGCGGGGGGGCCAGAGCCGGCTATCCTGTTGCACCGTGGGGTGGGGTTTGGGGTGGGTTGCCACGGGTCGGGGGGCCGGTGGGTCGTTTGGGTTTGGGTGGGAGTGCTCCGCGTGTGTCCTCTCTGCCCGGGTGGCCGGCGACTTGCCCTGTGCGGTGCGCCGGTGTGTCTCTCGGGAGCCCCGGCGGCGGCGAGGAGCCCGCCCGGCGTGAGGCCCGGGCCCGAGGCCCGGGTGTGCGGCGGAGAGGAAGTCCACGGTGGGCTGGGGGTCCGGGGGCCCAGGGCACGGTTTGCCGCCGTGGGCTGTCCCGCGCCGGGTGCAGGGGATGTCCCGGAGTGCGGGGCGGGGCCGGAGAAGAGACCCAGCGGCACTTAGGGATCCCGCCGCCCGGCCCGGCCCCGTGTGGGGCCCAGGGCTGGGGCTCGGCTGCCGGCCGAACGGAAGGGCTGGGACGCTCTGCTGCTGCCGCTGCCGCCGCCGCCGCCGCCGCCGCCGCCGCCGCCGCCTGGCGGTGCTGCTGCAGCGGGGGAGAGGGGAGGAAGGCCCGGGCGGGGGCAGCGGGCCGCGCCGGGGGGCCGGGGGCCGAGCGCGAAAGGGGGGGCGGGCGCGGAGCGCGGGGGGCCCCCCACCCCCCCCCGACCCCCCACGGGCCGGCGGGCGGGACAAAAGAAGAGGCAAAAGCCTACAGCACCCGGTATTCCCAGGCGGTCTCCCATCCAAGTACTAACCAGGCCCGACCCTGCTTAGCTTCCGAGATCAGACGAGATCGGGCGCGTTCAGGGTGGTATGGCCGTAGACGGCGGCGGCCGGCCCCGGACGCCTCAAGAGGCCGAGCTGCTGCGACGTGGCCCTCCGGGCCCAGCGCCCCGACCCCCACCCCCGACACCCCCGCGCCGTCCTGCAGCCCCGTAGCCTTCAAAGCCTTGCTCGGCAGCTGCTACACAGCACAGAAGCAACACTTTGCCGCAGACACATATACAAATCACAGCAAAAATCAAAGACTCAATAGGACATCTCTTCAAAGCACGGAGGACACAAACGGGAGGACAACGTGTGACTTGTCAGATTCTACAGACGGCAGGAGCCCACATGAAGGCTCAGGGAAATATTCCAAAGGAGTGGGACATGGCTCCGAGCTCCCCGGACATGAGCAGACTGGCTTCGGCTGACAGCAGCTCTTAGATTGTCACAGTGGAGCCAGGAAAGTAGAAAGTTCCTTCCTCGCCTTTCCTGCTTGGCGCAGTAGCAAGTAGTCCACGGTGATACGGTGAATGGATACGATTATTGTGTGGCATCACGCAAAGAGCGAATGCTGTGGGTGTCTTTGAGAACTGGGAATTTGGGTGTGAGAGAAAGAGGTGAAATCGATAAAGTATAGAGTAAAAAGCCTCTAATTTCTCAGTTTCCATTTGGATTCTCAGTGTAAGCTCAATGTATTTTTCTTTAGTTTTTTAATCTAATTCTATTTTATTGTTTAGTTTTTAGTTGTTTCCCATGGAAAGTGCTGAGAAATAGGTGCAAACTCAACAGCAGTGCATTTCACCAGCATCTAGGTCGTGGTCTCCACAAACCATTGTTATTAAACGGTCCTAAGACTTACTGGAGACATAGGCTGACTTCAAGTCTGGGGCGGGAAATGGACGCTTCTTATGCTGGGAAGCGTGGATGCTATGACATCCAACAGGACGAGGGTCACGTCAAAAGACACAGGAACCAGAATGAGTAGACTCCCGTTTGCCAAACACAGGACAGTCTGATCACCAGTAAGTATAATAATTGCAAGATATCGAAACACATTAAATATGCTTAAATCCACGATTACACCCCTCACAGCGGCAAAACTGACTCGGGTCACTGTGGACAGCGGTAGGAAACAAAGGGAAATGGTGACAGCCGGGGCCGCCCCCAACTAGTTGGGATGTGTGGACACTCTTTCAAAAGACATCTCAACCCATCACCATGTATGCACTGTATTTGCACTGGATTCAAAGAAACTGAAGTGAGTGTATGTGTCTCAGGGAAACGCAGACATCGAGTACTTGCTGTTATCTCTAATACGGTTAAATGTTTAGATGGAATAATGTGGCTGTGATTACACTGAAAAAGGAAAGAAAGCCTCCACCTTTGATAGAAACATATTGACCCTTTATCGATGGAGGGATATTACTAAGGGGATCATGAACTTAAGGTAGGAGGGGTATAAAAGAAACAAGATCTGGCTGGCCAAGGGTTGGTGATTTCTTGAGTCAGGGTAGTGAGTATGTATTCTACTATTCTGTCTGTTTTTGTTTCTATTTCAAATTTCCCATAATAAAAAGTGTCAAAAGATACCACGAAGAGGGTAAAAAACAAGCCGCAAACAGGACAAGGCATCTGTAGCGCATATACTTGGCAAGATATTACTATTACAGAATATCTATGTGTAATATGCTTCATACGCATTTGGCACTGTATCCTCACTATTAATCAGGGAAATAGGAAATAAACATTGAAGCAAGGTGTAGTTTCAAACTCACCAGATTGAGGAAACTTAAAAAACCGATCGCTGTGTTGGCTGGGAGGAAAACTCTTACCCACACCCTGCTGATACGGGAGGTGAAGTGATAGAACCATTTGGAAAACAATGTAGCATAAATGGATATGAATCCACACTGGCGTCATTCAGGAGCAAGCGTATTCTCTGAGGAGCACGTACCAGAGAGAAGATAGGGCACGTGTGACCAGGAATCGTCTAGGGTAATACTCACGGGAGCCCTGTGTACACGGACCTAGTCAAAGATCGGATAAAGATATTTCGATTGCTTCGTGCAGTGCCATTCTATAGCAGTGCTGATGAACTGCAGCTTCCTGTGTCAGCAAGGAGTATTCCCCAAACAGAAGGTTTCCCCTGGCACACAAGTTACCCAGAATGCATCCACAATGGTTCCACATGTATTATATAAACTGTGAAAATAACAAACTACCTCAATGAGACAGTCCTATAACAGAGAGCAAAAACTTTAAAAGGAAAAGCAAGCAAAATGCTGACAGTCGAGATGGGATTTGTTGGGGAGAAGTGTTTCTTTGGTTGCATGCCTTCAGGAAAAGATACACAGCGGCTTGCGACCTATGAATAAACTCCCAGTTTTATAAGGTGAGTGGTAGAGTTTTGGTACAGTTAACTCGATTTAATCTAATAATAATAATAATTATTATTATTATTATTATTATTATTCTTCAACATGTCCATTTCCCTAATTAAAAGAAAAGGAGAAAGAAACAGATTGTAAGTTTCTAGTTATAAACCCTGTTTAAATTTGATTATTTATTAATTTGGGGGAAATGATTAGTTTGGGGGCTCTGTGTCCATCTATCGAGGAATACAGTATAGCCTCTCCATCGATTTGGGCCATCATTTATGTTTGTTACTAAGTTTTCCATCTAAGTTGGCACGTTTTTCCCGTAGGTGCTGTGTAGATTCTCTGTGACTTTGACTGTGATCCTTTTTAAAAATTGCATTCATTATTGTGTATTTGCTAGGAAATAAGAAATATCGAAACTATCGATTGAACGTTGATTTCATGTAGAGCTGTCTTGCGGGACTCACCTAGGCTTTCTACAGGTCTCCCATGCCTAGGGGCAAACAGTGTATTTTGAGAACCGTAGGAGGTGAGGACAATGAACGAGGTGATTTTTCCTTTCCCACCTATTATTAGTGTTTTCCCTTGTTTTAGTGTGTATTTTAGAGCGTCTGTTGCAGTATTGACCAGAAGAATCTCATTATCAACACCCTGGTCTTGCTCGTGACTTTCCAAAGAATGTTTTTACTTCTGAATCCTTAAGACTATTTTCTAAGGATTTAGACTTTTGAAAAGAGTTTCCAGATGTCTTCTCTTCTGGATTCTTAAATTATTTTATCGTGAACGAATGGCCAACTGTTCAGATTCTATTCTTCTGCATATATGGATAGGATCAAATTTCTCCTCTCATAGGGTAACGTGGTCGTCTACTTGGACAACCTTAGAATTTGTCCTGAATTCAGAGCCGGTCCGTCAGAAGTTCCGGAGGCCCGGACCTGCGGCAGGTGTCTGAGGGGCGACAGCCTCGGGGACTGAGCCTCCACATGTCAAACCTGACCCTCTCTCCAGGGGCCACGGGACAGGGTCCGGGCCGGCCGGGGGCGGGAGCCGGGGCGGGCGCGGAGGGCGGAGGGGCCCCGGGCCACCCCACCCCACCCCCCCCCCGTTTCCAGCCCAGGGGGGTGGGACAGAAAAAGAGGCACAGCAAAAAGCCTAGGGCACCCGGTATTCCCAGGCGGTCTCCCATGCAAGTACTAACCGGGCCCGACCCTGCTTAGCTCCCGAGATCAGAGGGAATCGGGCGGGCGGGCGCGTTGCGTTCGGGGTGGTATGGCCACAGAGGCCGGCGGCCGCCCCCGGACGCCTCAAGAGGCCGAGCTGCTGCTACGCGTCCCTCCCTGCCCAGTCGGGTCCCTCCCGCCGCCCTGGCCCTTCGCTAGCCCACCTGCCCCTATGGGGGGGGCGGGCGCAGGCGGAGCCTGACGGGTCTCGCGCGCACCCCCCTGCCCCACCCGAACCGCGGAGGCACCGCCGTCGCACATCCCAAGGAGCAGACCCACGGGCACGCGCGCAGGGACAGACTTCCACGCGTGGGGGCGGAGGGCCAGAGCCCGAGAGTGCGCGCGAGAGGGCCCTCCGCCGCCTCGCGCCAGGGCACGGCGGGGAGGGGCTTGCGGGCAGGGCCAGGACAAGGAGGCAGGGCCGTGGCTGCCGCTGGTCCTTCACCCGGAGGTCCTGAAGACGTGCAGTGTCCCCCCCACCGCGCCACCCCACCCCCGTCTGGGGAGGACCGTTCTGCCCCGATTCCCGTCAGGGCCTGCGTGTGGCAGCAGGCCCCGCGCGGGGGCGGGGCCGGGGGCGGGGGGCGGGGGGGCCAGAGCCGGCTATCCTGTTGCACCGTGGGGTGGGGTTTGGGGTGGGTTGCCACGGGTCGGGGGGCCGGTGGGTCGTTTGGGTTTGGGTGGGAGTGCTCCGCGTGTGTCCTCTCTGCCCGGGTGGCCGGCGACTTGCCCTGTGCGGTGCGCCGGTGTGTCTCTCGGGAGCCCCGGCGGCGGCGAGGAGCCCGCCCGGCGTGAGGCCCGGGCCCGAGGCCCGGGTGTGCGGCGGAGAGGAAGTCCACGGTGGGCTGGGGGTCCGGGGGCCCAGGGCACGGTTTGCCGCCGTGGGCTGTCCCGCGCCGGGTGCAGGGGATGTCCCGGAGTGCGGGGCGGGGCCGGAGAAGAGACCCAGCGGCACTTAGGGATCCCGCCGCCCGGCCCGGCCCCGTGTGGGGCCCAGGGCTGGGGCTTGGCTGCCGGCCGAACGGAAGGGCTGGGACGCTCTGCTGCTGCCGCTGCCGCCGCCGCCGCCGCCGCCGCCGCCGCCGCCGCCTGGCGGTGCTGCTGCAGCGGGGGAGAGGGGAGGAAGGCCCGGGCGGGGGGCAGCGGGCCGCGCCGGGGGGCCGGGGGCCGAGCGCGAAAGGGGGGGCGGGCGCGGAGCGCGGGGGGCCCCCCACCCCCCCCAGACCCCCCACGGGCCGGCGGGCGGGACAAAAGAAGAGGCAAAAGCCTACAGCACCCGGTATTCCCAGGCGGTCTCCCATCCAAGTACTAACCAGGCCCGACCCTGCTTAGCTTCCGAGATCAGACGAGATCGGGCGCGTTCAGGGTGGTATGGCCGTAGACGGCGGCGGCCGGCCCCGGACGCCTCAAGAGGCCGAGCTGCTGCGACGTGGCCCTCCGGGCCCAGCGCCCCGACCCCCACCCCCGACACCCCCGCGCCGTCCTGCAGCCCCGTAGCCTTCAAAGCCTTGCTCGGCAGCTGCTACACAGCACAGAAGCAACACTTTGCCGCAGACACATATACAAATCACAGCAAAAATCAAAGACTCAATAGGACATCTCTTCAAAGCACGGAGGACACAAACGGGAGGACAACGTGTGACTTGTCAGATTCTACAGACGGCAGGAGCCCACATGAAGGCTCAGGGAAATATTCCAAAGGAGTGGGACATGGCTCCGAGCTCCCCGGACATGAGCAGACTGGCTTCGGCTGACAGCAGCTCTTAGATTGTCACAGTGGAGCCAGGAAAGTAGAAAGTTCCTTCCTCGCCTTTCCTGCTTGGCGCAGTAGCAAGTAGTCCACGGTGATACGGTGAATGGATACGATTATTGTGTGGCATCACGCAAAGAGCGAATGCTGTGGGTGTCTTTGAGAACTGGGAATTTGGGTGTGAGAGAAAGAGGTGAAATCGATAAAGTATAGAGTAAAAAGCCTCTAATTTCTCAGTTTCCATTTGGATTCTCAGTGTAAGCTCAATGTATTTTTCTTTAGTTTTTTAATCTAATTCTATTTTATTGTTTAGTTTTTAGTTGTTTCCCATGGAAAGTGCTGAGAAATAGGTGCAAACTCAACAGCAGTGCATTTCACCAGCATCTAGGTCGTGGTCTCCACAAACCATTGTTATTAAACGGTCCTAAGACTTACTGGAGACATAGGCTGACTTCAAGTCTGGGGCGGGAAATGGACGCTTCTTATGCTGGGAAGCGTGGATGCTATGACATCCAACAGGACGAGGGTCACGTCAAAAGACACAGGAACCAGAATGAGTAGACTCCCGTTTGCCAAACACAGGACAGTCTGATCACCAGTAAGTATAATAATTGCAAGATATCGAAACACATTAAATATGCTTAAATCCACGATTACACCCCTCACAGCGGCAAAACTGACTCGGGTCACTGTGGACAGCGGTAGGAAACAAAGGGAAATGGTGACAGCCGGGGCCGCCCCCAACTAGTTGGGATGTGTGGACACTCTTTCAAAAGACATCTCAACCCATCACCATGTATGCACTGTATTTGCACTGGATTCAAAGAAACTGAAGTGAGTGTATGTGTCTCAGGGAAACGCAGACATCGAGTACTTGCTGTTATCTCTAATACGGTTAAATGTTTAGATGGAATAATGTGGCTGTGATTACACTGAAAAAGGAAAGAAAGCCTCCACCTTTGATAGAAACATATTGACCCTTTATCGATGGAGGGATATTACTAAGGGGATCATGAACTTAAGGTAGGAGGGGTATAAAAGAAACAAGATCTGGCTGGCCAAGGGTTGGTGATTTCTTGAGTCAGGGTAGTGAGTATGTATTCTACTATTCTGTCTGTTTTTGTTTCTATTTCAAATTTCCCATAATAAAAAGTGTCAAAAGATACCACGAAGAGGGTAAAAAACAAGCCGCAAACAGGACAAGGCATCTGTAGCGCATATACTTGGCAAGATATTACTATTACAGAATATCTATGTGTAATATGCT
Organism: Lemur catta; assembly: GCF_020740605.2. Lineage (NCBI taxonomy): Eukaryota > Metazoa > Chordata > Mammalia > Primates > Lemuridae > Lemur > Lemur catta. The sequence continues at coordinate 38,372 of NW_025423759.1, read as the reverse complement.
TCATACGCATTTGGCACTGTATCCTCACTATTAATCAGGGAAATAGGAAATAAACATTGAAGCAAGGTGTAGTTTCAAACTCACCAGATTGAGGAAACTTAAAAAACCGATCGCTGTGTTGGCTGGGAGGAAAACTCTTACCCACACCCTGCTGATACGGGAGGTGAAGTGATAGAACCATTTGGAAAACAATGTAGCATAAATGGATATGAATCCACACTGGCGTCATTCAGGAGCAAGCGTATTCTCTGAGGAGCACGTACCAGAGAGAAGATAGGGCACGTGTGACCAGGAATCGTCTAGGGTAATACTCACGGGAGCCCTGTGTACACGGACCTAGTCAAAGATCGGATAAAGATATTTCGATTGCTTCGTGCAGTGCCATTCTATAGCAGTGCTGATGAACTGCAGCTTCCTGTGTCAGCAAGGAGTATTCCCCAAACAGAAGGTTTCCCCTGGCACACAAGTTACCCAGAATGCATCCACAATGGTTCCACATGTATTATATAAACTGTGAAAATAACAAACTACCTCAATGAGACAGTCCTATAACAGAGAGCAAAAACTTTAAAAGGAAAAGCAAGCAAAATGCTGACAGTCGAGATGGGATTTGTTGGGGAGAAGTGTTTCTTTGGTTGCATGCCTTCAGGAAAAGATACACAGCGGCTTGCGACCTATGAATAAACTCCCAGTTTTATAAGGTGAGTGGTAGAGTTTTGGTACAGTTAACTCGATTTAATCTAATAATAATAATAATTATTATTATTATTATTATTATTATTCTTCAACATGTCCATTTCCCTAATTAAAAGAAAAGGAGAAAGAAACAGATTGTAAGTTTCTAGTTATAAACCCTGTTTAAATTTGATTATTTATTAATTTGGGGGAAATGATTAGTTTGGGGGCTCTGTGTCCATCTATCGAGGAATACAGTATAGCCTCTCCATCGATTTGGGCCATCATTTATGTTTGTTACTAAGTTTTCCATCTAAGTTGGCACGTTTTTCCCGTAGGTGCTGTGTAGATTCTCTGTGACTTTGACTGTGATCCTTTTTAAAAATTGCATTCATTATTGTGTATTTGCTAGGAAATAAGAAATATCGAAACTATCGATTGAACGTTGATTTCATGTAGAGCTGTCTTGCGGGACTCACCTAGGCTTTCTACAGGTCTCCCATGCCTAGGGGCAAACAGTGTATTTTGAGAACCGTAGGAGGTGAGGACAATGAACGAGGTGATTTTTCCTTTCCCACCTATTATTAGTGTTTTCCCTTGTTTTAGTGTGTATTTTAGAGCGTCTGTTGCAGTATTGACCAGAAGAATCTCATTATCAACACCCTGGTCTTGCTCGTGACTTTCCAAAGAATGTTTTTACTTCTGAATCCTTAAGACTATTTTCTAAGGATTTAGACTTTTGAAAAGAGTTTCCAGATGTCTTCTCTTCTGGATTCTTAAATTATTTTATCGTGAACGAATGGCCAACTGTTCAGATTCTATTCTTCTGCATATATGGATAGGATCAAATTTCTCCTCTCATAGGGTAACGTGGTCGTCTACTTGGACAACCTTAGAATTTGTCCTGAATTCAGAGCCGGTCCGTCAGAAGTTCCGGAGGCCCGGACCTGCGGCAGGTGTCTGAGGGGCGACAGCCTCGGGGACTGAGCCTCCACATGTCAAACCTGACCCTCTCTCCAGGGGCCACGGGACAGGGTCCGGGCCGGCCGGGGGCGGGAGCCGGGGCGGGCGCGGAGGGCGGAGGGGCCCCGGGCCACCCCACCCCACCCCACCCCCGTTTCCAGCCCAGGGGGGTGGGACAGAAAAAGAGGCACAGCAAAAAGCCTAGGGCACCCGGTATTCCCAGGCGGTCTCCCATGCAAGTACTAACCGGGCCCGACCCTGCTTAGCTCCCGAGATCAGAGGGAATCGGGCGGGCGGGCGCGTTGCGTTCGGGGTGGTATGGCCACAGAGGCCGGCGGCCGCCCCCGGACGCCTCAAGAGGCCGAGCTGCTGCTACGCGTCCCTCCCTGCCCAGTCGGGTCCCTCCCGCCGCCCTGGCCCTTCGCTAGCCCACCTGCCCCTATGGGGGGGGCGGGCGCAGGCGGAGCCTGACGGGTCTCGCGCGCACCCCCCTGCCCCACCCGAACCGCGGACGCACCGCCGTCGCACATCCCAAGGAGCAGACCCACGGGCACGCGCGCAGGGACAGACTTCCACGCGTGGGGGCGGAGGGCCAGAGCCCGAGAGTGCGCGCGAGAGGGCCCTCCGCCGCCTCGCGCCAGGGCACGGCGGGGAGGGGCTTGCGGGCAGGGCCAGGACAAGGAGGCAGGGCCGTGGCTGCCGCTGGTCCTTCACCCGGAGGTCCTGAAGACGTGCAGTGTCCCCCCCACCGCGCCACCCCACCCCCGTCTGGGGAGGACCGTTCTGCCCCGATTCCCGTCAGGGCCTGCGTGTGGCAGCAGGCCCCGCGCGGGGGCGGGGCCGGGGGCGGGGGGCGGGGGGGGCCAGAGCCGGCTATCCTGTTGCACCGTGGGGTGGGGTTTGGGGTGGGTTGCCACGGGTCGGGGGGCCGGTGGGTCGTTTGGGTTTGGGTGGGAGTGCTCCGCGTGTGTCCTCTCTGCCCGGGTGGCCGGCGACTTGCCCTGTGCGGTGCGCCGGTGTGTCTCTCGGGAGCCCCGGCGGCGGCGAGGAGCCCGCCCGGCGTGAGGCCCGGGCCCGAGGCCCGGGTGTGCGGCGGAGAGGAAGTCCACGGTGGGCTGGGGGTCCGGGGGCCCAGGGCACGGTTTGCCGCCGTGGGCTGTCCCGCGCCGGGTGCAGGGGATGTCCCGGAGTGCGGGGCGGGGCCGGAGAAGAGACCCAGCGGCACTTAGGGATCCCGCCGCCCGGCCCGGCCCCGTGTGGGGCCCAGGGCTGGGGCTCGGCTGCCGGCCGAACGGAAGGGCTGGGACGCTCTGCTGCTGCCGCTGCCGCCGCCGCCGCCGCCGCCGCCGCCGCCGCCGCCTGGCGGTGCTGCTGCAGCGGGGGAGAGGGGAGGAAGGCCCGGGCGGGGGCAGCGGGCCGCGCCGGGGGGCCGGGGGCCGAGCGCGAAAGGGGGGGCGGGCGCGGAGCGCGGGGGGCCCCCCACCCCCCCCCCCGACCCCCCACGGGCCGGCGGGCGGGACAAAAGAAGAGGCAAAAGCCTACAGCACCCGGTATTCCCAGGCGGTCTCCCATCCAAGTACTAACCAGGCCCGACCCTGCTTAGCTTCCGAGATCAGACGAGATCGGGCGCGTTCAGGGTGGTATGGCCGTAGACGGCGGCGGCCGGCCCCGGACGCCTCAAGAGGCCGAGCTGCTGCGACGTGGCCCTCCGGGCCCAGCGCCCCGACCCCCACCCCCGACACCCCCGCGCCGTCCTGCAGCCCCGTAGCCTTCAAAGCCTTGCTCGGCAGCTGCTACACAGCACAGAAGCAACACTTTGCCGCAGACACATATACAAATCACAGCAAAAATCAAAGACTCAATAGGACATCTCTTCAAAGCACGGAGGACACAAACGGGAGGACAACGTGTGACTTGTCAGATTCTACAGACGGCAGGAGCCCACATGAAGGCTCAGGGAAATATTCCAAAGGAGTGGGACATGGCTCCGAGCTCCCCGGACATGAGCAGACTGGCTTCGGCTGACAGCAGCTCTTAGATTGTCACAGTGGAGCCAGGAAAGTAGAAAGTTCCTTCCTCGCCTTTCCTGCTTGGCGCAGTAGCAAGTAGTCCACGGTGATACGGTGAATGGATACGATTATTGTGTGGCATCACGCAAAGAGCGAATGCTGTGGGTGTCTTTGAGAACTGGGAATTTGGGTGTGAGAGAAAGAGGTGAAATCGATAAAGTATAGAGTAAAAAGCCTCTAATTTCTCAGTTTCCATTTGGATTCTCAGTGTAAGCTCAATGTATTTTTCTTTAGTTTTTTAATCTAATTCTATTTTATTGTTTAGTTTTTAGTTGTTTCCCATGGAAAGTGCTGAGAAATAGGTGCAAACTCAACAGCAGTGCATTTCACCAGCATCTAGGTCGTGGTCTCCACAAACCATTGTTATTAAACGGTCCTAAGACTTACTGGAGACATAGGCTGACTTCAAGTCTGGGGCGGGAAATGGACGCTTCTTATGCTGGGAAGCGTGGATGCTATGACATCCAACAGGACGAGGGTCACGTCAAAAGACACAGGAACCAGAATGAGTAGACTCCCGTTTGCCAAACACAGGACAGTCTGATCACCAGTAAGTATAATAATTGCAAGATATCGAAACACATTAAATATGCTTAAATCCACGATTACACCCCTCACAGCGGCAAAACTGACTCGGGTCACTGTGGACAGCGGTAGGAAACAAAGGGAAATGGTGACAGCCGGGGCCGCCCCCAACTAGTTGGGATGTGTGGACACTCTTTCAAAAGACATCTCAACCCATCACCATGTATGCACTGTATTTGCACTGGATTCAAAGAAACTGAAGTGAGTGTATGTGTCTCAGGGAAACGCAGACATCGAGTACTTGCTGTTATCTCTAATACGGTTAAATGTTTAGATGGAATAATGTGGCTGTGATTACACTGAAAAAGGAAAGAAAGCCTCCACCTTTGATAGAAACATATTGACCCTTTATCGATGGAGGGATATTACTAAGGGGATCATGAACTTAAGGTAGGAGGGGTATAAAAGAAACAAGATCTGGCTGGCCAAGGGTTGGTGATTTCTTGAGTCAGGGTAGTGAGTATGTATTCTACTATTCTGTCTGTTTTTGTTTCTATTTCAAATTTCCCATAATAAAAAGTGTCAAAAGATACCACGAAGAGGGTAAAAAACAAGCCGCAAACAGGACAAGGCATCTGTAGCGCATATACTTGGCAAGATATTACTATTACAGAATATCTATGTGTAATATGCTTCATACGCATTTGGCACTGTATCCTCACTATTAATCAGGGAAATAGGAAATAAACAATGAAGCAAGGTGTAGTTTCAAACTCACCAGATTGAGGAAACTTAAAAAACCGATCGCTGTGTTGGCTGGGAGGAAAACTCTTACCCACACCCTGCTGATACGGGAGGTGAAGTGATAGAACCATTTGGAAAACAATGTAGCATAAATGGATATGAATCCACACTGGCGTCATTCAGGAGCAAGCGTATTCTCTGAGGAGCACGTACCAGAGAGAAGATAGGGCACGTGTGACCAGGAATCGTCTAGGGTAATACTCACGGGAGCCCTGTGTACACGGACCTAGTCAAAGATCGGATAAAGATATTTCGATTGCTTCGTGCAGTGCCATTCTATAGCAGTGCTGATGAACTGCAGCTTCCTGTGTCAGCAAGGAGTATTCCCCAAACAGAAGGTTTCCCCTGGCACACAAGTTACCCAGAATGCATCCACAATGGTTCCACATGTATTATATAAACTGTGAAAATAACAAACTACCTCAATGAGACAGTCCTATAACAGAGAGCAAAAACTTTAAAAGGAAAAGCAAGCAAAATGCTGACAGTCGAGATGGGATTTGTTGGGGAGAAGTGTTTCTTTGGTTGCATGCCTTCAGGAAAAGATACACAGCGGCTTGCGACCTATGAATAAACTCCCAGTTTTATAAGGTGAGTGGTAGAGTTTTGGTACAGTTAACTCGATTTAATCTAATAATAATAATAATTATTATTATTATTATTATTATTATTCTTCAACATGTCCATTTCCCTAATTAAAAGAAAAGGAGAAAGAAACAGATTGTAAGTTTCTAGTTATAAACCCTGTTTAAATTTGATTATTTATTAATTTGGGGGAAATGATTAGTTTGGGGGCTCTGTGTCCATCTATCGAGGAATACAGTATAGCCTCTCCATCGATTTGGGCCATCATTTATGTTTGTTACTAAGTTTTCCATCTAAGTTGGCACGTTTTTCCCGTAGGTGCTGTGTAGATTCTCTGTGACTTTGACTGTGATCCTTTTTAAAAATTGCATTCATTATTGTGTATTTGCTAGGAAATAAGAAATATCGAAACTATCGATTGAACGTTGATTTCATGTAGAGCTGTCTTGCGGGACTCACCTAGGCTTTCTACAGGTCTCCCATGCCTAGGGGCAAACAGTGTATTTTGAGAACCGTAGGAGGTGAGGACAATGAACGAGGTGATTTTTCCTTTCCCACCTATTATTAGTGTTTTCCCTTGTTTTAGTGTGTATTTTAGAGCGTCTGTTGCAGTATTGACCAGAAGAATCTCATTATCAACACCCTGGTCTTGCTCGTGACTTTCCAAAGAATGTTTTTACTTCTGAATCCTTAAGACTATTTTCTAAGGATTTAGACTTTTGAAAAGAGTTTCCAGATGTCTTCTCTTCTGGATTCTTAAATTATTTTATCGTGAACGAATGGCCAACTGTTCAGATTCTATTCTTCTGCATATATGGATAGGATCAAATTTCTCCTCTCATAGGGTAACGTGGTCGTCTACTTGGACAACCTTAGAATTTGTCCTGAATTCAGAGCCGGTCCGTCAGAAGTTCCGGAGGCCCGGACCTGCGGCAGGTGTCTGAGGGGCGACAGCCTCGGGGACTGAGCCTCCACATGTCAAACCTGACCCTCTCTCCAGGGGCCACGGGACAGGGTCCGGGCCGGCCGGGGGCGGGAGCCGGGGCGGGCGCGGAGGGCGGAGGGGCCCCGGGCCACCCCACCCCACCCCACCCCCGTTTCCAGCCCAGGGGGGTGGGACAGAAAAAGAGGCACAGCAAAAAGCCTAGGGCACCCGGTATTCCCAGGCGGTCTCCCATGCAAGTACTAACCGGGCCCGACCCTGCTTAGCTCCCGAGATCAGAGGGAATCGGGCGGGCGGGCGCGTTGCGTTCGGGGTGGTATGGCCACAGAGGCCGGCGGCCGCCCCCGGACGCCTCAAGAGGCCGAGCTGCTGCTACGCGTCCCTCCCTGCCCAGTCGGGTCCCTCCCGCCGCCCTGGCCCTTCGCTAGCCCACCTGCCCCTATGGGGGGGCGGGCGCAGGCGGAGCCTGACGGGTCTCGCGCGCACCCCCCTGCCCCACCCGAACCGCGGACGCACCGCCGTCGCACATCCCAAGGAGCAGACCCACGGGCACGCGCGCAGGGACAGACTTCCACGCGTGGGGGCGGAGGGCCAGAGCCCGAGAGTGCGCGCGAGAGGGCCCTCCGCCGCCTCGCGCCAGGGCACGGCGGGGAGGGGCTTGCGGGCAGGGCCAGGACAAGGAGGCAGGGCCGTGGCTGCCGCTGGTCCTTCACCCGGAGGTCCTGAAGACGTGCAGTGTCCCCCCCACCGCGCCACCCCACCCCCGTCTGGGGAGGACCGTTCTGCCCCGATTCCCGTCAGGGCCTGCGTGTGGCAGCAGGCCCCGCGCGGGGGCGGGGCCGGGGGCGGGGGGCGGGGGGGCCAGAGCCGGCTATCCTGTTGCACCGTGGGGTGGGGTTTGGGGTGGGTTGCCACGGGTCGGGGGGCCGGTGGGTCGTTTGGGTTTGGGTGGGAGTGCTCCGCGTGTGTCCTCTCTGCCCGGGTGGCCGGCGACTTGCCCTGTGCGGTGCGCCGGTGTGTCTCTCGGGAGCCCCGGCGGCGGCGAGGAGCCCGCCCGGCGTGAGGCCCGGGCCCGAGGCCCGGGTGTGCGGCGGAGAGGAAGTCCACGGTGGGCTGGGGGTCCGGGGGCCCAGGGCACGGTTTGCCGCCGTGGGCTGTCCCGCGCCGGGTGCAGGGGATGTCCCGGAGTGCGGGGCGGGGCCGGAGAAGAGACCCAGCGGCACTTAGGGATCCCGCCGCCCGGCCCGGCCCCGTGTGGGGCCCAGGGCTGGGGCTCGGCTGCCGGCCGAACGGAAGGGCTGGGACGCTCTGCTGCTGCCGCTGCCGCCGCCGCCGCCGCCGCCGCCGCCGCCGCCGCCTGGCGGTGCTGCTGCAGCGGGGGAGAGGGGAGGAAGGCCCGGGCGGGGGCAGCGGGCCGCGCCGGGGGGCCGGGGGCCGAGCGCGAAAGGGGGGGCGGGCGCGGAGCGCGGGGGGCCCCCCACCCCCCCCCGACCCCCCACGGGCCGGCGGGCGGGACAAAAGAAGAGGCAAAAGCCTACAGCACCCGGTATTCCCAGGCGGTCTCCCATCCAAGTACTAACCAGGCCCGACCCTGCTTAGCTTCCGAGATCAGACGAGATCGGGCGCGTTCAGGGTGGTATGGCCGTAGACGGCGGCGGCTGGCCCCGGACGCCTCAAGAGGCCGAGCTGCTGCGACGTGGCCCTCCGGGCCCAGCGCCCCGACCCCCACCCCCGACACCCCCGCGCCGTCCTGCAGCCCCGTAGCCTTCAAAGCCTTGCTCGGCAGCTGCTACACAGCACAGAAGCAACACTTTGCCGCAGACACATATACAAATCACAGCAAAAATCAAAGACTCAATAGGACATCTCTTCAAAGCACGGAGGACACAAACGGGAGGACAACGTGTGACTTGTCAGATTCTACAGACGGCAGGAGCCCACATGAAGGCTCAGGGAAATATTCCAAAGGAGTGGGACATGGCTCCGAGCTCCCCGGACATGAGCAGACTGGCTTCGGCTGACAGCAGCTCTTAGATTGTCACAGTGGAGCCAGGAAAGTAGAAAGTTCCTTCCTCGCCTTTCCTGCTTGGCGCAGTAGCAAGTAGTCCACGGTGATACGGTGAATGGATACGATTATTGTGTGGCATCACGCAAAGAGCGAATGCTGTGGGTGTCTTTGAGAACTGGGAATTTGGGTGTGAGAGAAAGAGGTGAAATCGATAAAGTATAGAGTAAAAAGCCTCTAATTTCTCAGTTTCCATTTGGATTCTCAGTGTAAGCTCAATGTATTTTTCTTTAGTTTTTTAATCTAATTCTATTTTATTGTTTAGTTTTTAGTTGTTTCCCATGGAAAGTGCTGAGAAATAGGTGCAAACTCAACAGCAGTGCATTTCACCAGCATCTAGGTCGTGGTCTCCACAAACCATTGTTATTAAACGGTCCTAAGACTTACTGGAGACATAGGCTGACTTCAAGTCTGGGGCGGGAAATGGACGCTTCTTATGCTGGGAAGCGTGGATGCTATGACATCCAACAGGACGAGGGTCACGTCAAAAGACACAGGAACCAGAATGAGTAGACTCCCGTTTGCCAAACACAGGACAGTCTGATCACCAGTAAGTATAATAATTGCAAGATATCGAAACACATTAAATATGCTTAAATCCACGATTACACCCCTCACAGCGGCAAAACTGACTCGGGTCACTGTGGACAGCGGTAGGAAACAAAGGGAAATGGTGACAGCCGGGGCCGCCCCCAACTAGTTGGGATGTGTGGACACTCTTTCAAAAGACATCTCAACCCATCACCATGTATGCACTGTATTTGCACTGGATTCAAAGAAACTGAAGTGAGTGTATGTGTCTCAGGGAAACGCAGACATCGAGTACTTGCTGTTATCTCTAATACGGTTAAATGTTTAGATGGAATAATGTGGCTGTGATTACACTGAAAAAGGAAAGAAAGCCTCCACCTTTGATAGAAACATATTGACCCTTTATCGATGGAGGGATATTACTAAGGGGATCATGAACTTAAGGTAGGAGGGGTATAAAAGAAACAAGATCTGGCTGGCCAAGGGTTGGTGATTTCTTGAGTCAGGGTAGTGAGTATGTATTCTACTATTCTGTCTGTTTTTGTTTCTATTTCAAATTTCCCATAATAAAAAGTGTCAAAAGATACCACGAAGAGGGTAAAAAACAAGCCGCAAACAGGACAAGGCATCTGTAGCGCATATACTTGGCAAGATATTACTATTACAGAATATCTATGTGTAATATGCTTCATACGCATTTGGCACTGTATCCTCACTATTAATCAGGGAAATAGGAAATAAACATTGAAGCAAGGTGTAGTTTCAAACTCACCAGATTGAGGAAACTTAAAAAACCGATCGCTGTGTTGGCTGGGAGGAAAACTCTTACCCACACCCTGCTGATACGGGAGGTGAAGTGATAGAACCATTTGGAAAACAATGTAGCATAAATGGATATGAATCCACACTGGCGTCATTCAGGAGCAAGCGTATTCTCTGAGGAGCACGTACCAGAGAGAAGATAGGGCACGTGTGACCAGGAATCGTCTAGGGTAATACTCACGGGAGCCCTGTGTACACGGACCTAGTCAAAGATCGGATAAAGATATTTCGATTGCTTCGTGCAGTGCCATTCTATAGCAGTGCTGATGAACTGCAGCTTCCTGTGTCAGCAAGGAGTATTCCCCAAACAGAAGGTTTCCCCTGGCACACAAGTTACCCAGAATGCATCCACAATGGTTCCACATGTATTATATAAACTGTGAAAATAACAAACTACCTCAATGAGACAGTCCTATAACAGAGAGCAAAAACTTTAAAAGGAAAAGCAAGCAAAATGCTGACAGTCGAGATGGGATTTGTTGGGGAGAAGTGTTTCTTTGGTTGCATGCCTTCAGGAAAAGATACACAGCGGCTTGCGACCTATGAATAAACTCCCAGTTTTATAAGGTGAGTGGTAGAGTTTTGGTACAGTTAACTCGATTTAATCTAATAATAATAATAATAATTATTATTATTATTATTATTATTATTCTTCAACATGTCCATTTCCCTAATTAAAAGAAAAGGAGAAAGAAACAGATTGTAAGTTTCTAGTTATAAACCCTGTTTAAATTTGATTATTTATTAATTTGGGGGAAATGATTAGTTTGGGGGCTCTGTGTCCATCTATCGAGGAATACAGTATAGCCTCTCCATCGATTTGGGCCATCATTTATGTTTGTTACTAAGTTTTCCATCTAAGTTGGCACGTTTTTCCCGTAGGTGCTGTGTAGATTCTCTGTGACTTTGACTGTGATCCTTTTTAAAAATTGCATTCATTATTGTGTATTTGCTAGGAAATAAGAAATATCGAAACTATCGATTGAACGTTGATTTCATGTAGAGCTGTCTTGCGGGACTCACCTAGGCTTTCTACAGGTCTCCCATGCCTAGGGGCAAACAGTGTATTTTGAGAACCGTAGGAGGTGAGGACAATGAACGAGGTGATTTTTCCTTTCCCACCTATTATTAGTGTTTTCCCTTGTTTTAGTGTGTATTTTAGAGCGTCTGTTGCAGTATTGACCAGAAGAATCTCATTATCAACACCCTGGTCTTGCTCGTGACTTTCCAAAGAATGTTTTTACTTCTGAATCCTTAAGACTATTTTCTAAGGATTTAGACTTTTGAAAAGAGTTTCCAGATGTCTTCTCTTCTGGATTCTTAAATTATTTTATCGTGAACGAATGGCCAACTGTTCAGATTCTATTCTTCTGCATATATGGATAGGATCAAATTTCTCCTCTCATAGGGTAACGTGGTCGTCTACTTGGACAACCTTAGAATTTGTCCTGAATTCAGAGCCGGTCCGTCAGAAGTTCCGGAGGCCCGGACCTGCGGCAGGTGTCTGAGGGGCGACAGCCTCGGGGACTGAGCCTCCACATGTCAAACCTGACCCTCTCTCCAGGGGCCACGGGACAGGGTCCGGGCCGGCCGGGGGCGGGAGCCGGGGCGGGCGCGGAGGGCGGAGGGGCCCCGGGCCACCCCACCCCACCCCACCCCCGTTTCCAGCCCAGGGGGGTGGGACAGAAAAAGAGGCACAGCAAAAAGCCTAGGGCACCCGGTATTCCCAGGCGGTCTCCCATGCAAGTACTAACCGGGCCCGACCCTGCTTAGCTCCCGAGATCAGAGGGAATCGGGCGGGCGGGCGCGTTGCGTTCGGGGTGGTATGGCCACAGAGGCCGGCGGCCGCCCCCGGACGCCTCAAGAGGCCGAGCTGCTGCTACGCGTCCCTCCCTGCCCAGTCGGGTCCCTCCCGCCGCCCTGGCCCTTCGCTAGCCCACCTGCCCCTATGGGGGGGCGGGCGCAGGCGGAGCCTGACGGGTCTCGCGCGCACCCCCCCTGCCCCACCCGAACCGCGGAGGCACCGCCGTCGCACATCCCAAGGAGCAGACCCACGGGCACGCGCGCAGGGACAGACTTCCACGCGTGGGGGCGGAGGGCCAGAGCCCGAGAGTGCGCGCGAGAGGGCCCTCCGCCGCCTCGCGCCAGGGCACGGCGGGGAGGGGCTTGCGGGCAGGGCCAGGACAAGGAGGCAGGGCCGTGGCTGCCGCTGGTCCTTCACCCGGAGGTCCTGAAGACGTGCAGTGTCCCCCCCACCGCGCCACCCCACCCCCGTCTGGGGAGGACCGTTCTGCCCCGATTCCCGTCAGGGCCTGCGTGTGGCAGCAGGCCCCGCGCGGGGGCGGGGCCGGGGGCGGGGGGCGGGGGGGCCAGAGCCGGCTATCCTGTTGCACCGTGGGGTGGGGTTTGGGGTGGGTTGCCACGGGTCGGGGGGCCGGTGGGTCGTTTGGGTTTGGGTGGGAGTGCTCCGCGTGTGTCCTCTCTGCCCGGGTGGCCGGCGACTTGCCCTGTGCGGTGCGCCGGTGTGTCTCTCGGGAGCCCCGGCGGCGGCGAGGAGCCCGCCCGGCGTGAGGCCCGGGCCCGAGGCCCGGGTGTGCGGCGGAGAGGAAGTCCACGGTGGGCTGGGGGTCCGGGGGCCCAGGGCACGGTTTGCCGCCGTGGGCTGTCCCGCGCCGGGTGCAGGGGATGTCCCGGAGTGCGGGGCGGGGCCGGAGAAGAGACCCAGCGGCACTTAGGGATCCCGCCGCCCGGCCCGGCCCCGTGTGGGGCCCAGGGCTGGGGCTCGGCTGCCGGCCGAACGGAAGGGCTGGGACGCTCTGCTGCTGCCGCTGCCGCCGCCGCCGCCGCCGCCGCCGCCGCCGCCGCCTGGCGGTGCTGCTGCAGCGGGGGAGAGGGGAGGAAGGCCCGGGCGGGGGCAGCGGGCCGCGCCGGGGGGCCGGGGGCCGAGCGCGAAAGGGGGGGCGGGCGCGGAGCGCGGGGGGCCCCCCACCCCCCCCCCGACCCCCCACGGGCCGGCGGGCGGGACAAAAGAAGAGGCAAAAGCCTACAGCACCCGGTATTCCCAGGCGGTCTCCCATCCAAGTACTAACCAGGCCCGACCCTGCTTAGCTTCCGAGATCAGACGAGATCGGGCGCGTTCAGGGTGGTATGGCCGTAGACGGCGGCGGCCGGCCCCGGACGCCTCAAGAGGCCGAGCTGCTGCGACGTGGCCCTCCGGGCCCAGCGCCCCGACCCCCACCCCCGACACCCCCCGCGCCGTCCTGCAGCCCCGTAGCCTTCAAAGCCTTGCTCGGCAGCTGCTACACAGCACAGAAGCAACACTTTGCCGCAGACACATATACAAATCACAGCAAAAATCAAAGACTCAATAGGACATCTCTTCAAAGCACGGAGGACACAAACGGGAGGACAACGTGTGACTTGTCAGATTCTACAGACGGCAGGAGCCCACATGAAGGCTCAGGGAAATATTCCAAAGGAGTGGGACATGGCTCCGAGCTCCCCGGACATGAGCAGACTGGCTTCGGCTGACAGCAGCTCTTAGATTGTCACAGTGGAGCCAGGAAAGTAGAAAGTTCCTTCCTCGCCTTTCCTGCTTGGCGCAGTAGCAAGTAGTCCACGGTGATACGGTGAATGGATACGATTATTGTGTGGCATCACGCAAAGAGCGAATGCTGTGGGTGTCTTTGAGAACTGGGAATTTGGGTGTGAGAGAAAGAGGTGAAATCGATAAAGTATAGAGTAAAAAGCCTCTAATTTCTCAGTTTCCATTTGGATTCTCAGTGTAAGCTCAATGTATTTTTCTTTAGTTTTTTAATCTAATTCTATTTTATTGTTTAGTTTTTAGTTGTTTCCCATGGAAAGTGCTGAGAAATAGGTGCAAACTCAACAGCAGTGCATTTCACCAGCATCTAGGTCGTGGTCTCCACAAACCATTGTTATTAAACGGTCCTAAGACTTACTGGAGACATAGGCTGACTTCAAGTCTGGGGCGGGAAATGGACGCTTCTTATGCTGGGAAGCGTGGATGCTATGACATCCAACAGGACGAGGGTCACGTCAAAAGACACAGGAACCAGAATGAGTAGACTCCCGTTTGCCAAACACAGGACAGTCTGATCACCAGTAAGTATAATAATTGCAAGATATCGAAACACATTAAATATGCTTAAATCCACGATTACACCCCTCACAGCGGCAAAACTGACTCGGGTCACTGTGGACAGCGGTAGGAAACAAAGGGAAATGGTGACAGCCGGGGCCGCCCCCAACTAGTTGGGATGTGTGGACACTCTTTCAAAAGACATCTCAACCCATCACCATGTATGCACTGTATTTGCACTGGATTCAAAGAAACTGAAGTGAGTGTATGTGTCTCAGGGAAACGCAGACATCGAGTACTTGCTGTTATCTCTAATACGGTTAAATGTTTAGATGGAATAATGTGGCTGTGATTACACTGAAAAAGGAAAGAAAGCCTCCACCTTTGATAGAAACATATTGACCCTTTATCGATGGAGGGATATTACTAAGGGGATCATGAACTTAAGGTAGGAGGGGTATAAAAGAAACAAGATCTGGCTGGCCAAGGGTTGGTGATTTCTTGAGTCAGGGTAGTGAGTATGTATTCTACTATTCTGTCTGTTTTTGTTTCTATTTCAAATTTCCCATAATAAAAAGTGTCAAAAGATACCACGAAGAGGGTAAAAAACAAGCCGCAAACAGGACAAGGCATCTGTAGCGCATATACTTGGCAAGATATTACTATTACAGAATATCTATGTGTAATATGCTTCATACGCATTTGGCACTGTATCCTCACTATTAATCAGGGAAATAGGAAATAAACAATGAAGCAAGGTGTAGTTTCAAACTCACCAGATTGAGGAAACTTAAAAAACCGATCGCTGTGTTGGCTGGGAGGAAAACTCTTACCCACACCCTGCTGATACGGGAGGTGAAGTGATAGAACCATTTGGAAAACAATGTAGCATAAATGGATATGAATCCACACTGGCGTCATTCAGGAGCAAGCGTATTCTCTGAGGAGCACGTACCAGAGAGAAGATAGGGCACGTGTGACCAGGAATCGTCTAGGGTAATACTCACGGGAGCCCTGTGTACACGGACCTAGTCAAAGATCGGATAAAGATATTTCGATTGCTTCGTGCAGTGCCATTCTATAGCAGTGCTGATGAACTGCAGCTTCCTGTGTCAGCAAGGAGTATTCCCCAAACAGAAGGTTTCCCCTGGCACACAAGTTACCCAGAATGCATCCACAATGGTTCCACATGTATTATATAAACTGTGAAAATAACAAACTACCTCAATGAGACAGTCCTATAACAGAGAGCAAAAACTTTAAAAGGAAAAGCAAGCAAAATGCTGACAGTCGAGATGGGATTTGTTGGGGAGAAGTGTTTCTTTGGTTGCATGCCTTCAGGAAAAGATACACAGCGGCTTGCGACCTATGAATAAACTCCCAGTTTTATAAGGTGAGTGGTAGAGTTTTGGTACAGTTAACTCGATTTAATCTAATAATAATAATAATTATTATTATTATTATTATTATTCTTCAACATGTCCATTTCCCTAATTAAAAGAAAAGGAGAAAGAAACAGATTGTAAGTTTCTAGTTATAAACCCTGTTTAAATTTGATTATTTATTAATTTGGGGGAAATGATTAGTTTGGGGGCTCTGTGTCCATCTATCGAGGAATACAGTATAGCCTCTCCATCGATTTGGGCCATCATTTATGTTTGTTACTAAGTTTTCCATCTAAGTTGGCACGTTTTTCCCGTAGGTGCTGTGTAGATTCTCTGTGACTTTGACTGTGATCCTTTTTAAAAATTGCATTCATTATTGTGTATTTGCTAGGAAATAAGAAATATCGAAACTATCGATTGAACGTTGATTTCATGTAGAGCTGTCTTGCGGGACTCACCTAGGCTTTCTACAGGTCTCCCATGCCTAGGGGCAAACAGTGTATTTTGAGAACCGTAGGAGGTGAGGACAATGAACGAGGTGATTTTTCCTTTCCCACCTATTATTAGTGTTTTCCCTTGTTTTAGTGTGTATTTTAGAGCGTCTGTTGCAGTATTGACCAGAAGAATCTCATTATCAACACCCTGGTCTTGCTCGTGACTTTCCAAAGAATGTTTTTACTTCTGAATCCTTAAGACTATTTTCTAAGGATTTAGACTTTTGAAAAGAGTTTCCAGATGTCTTCTCTTCTGGATTCTTAAATTATTTTATCGTGAACGAATGGCCAACTGTTCAGATTCTATTCTTCTGCATATATGGATAGGATCAAATTTCTCCTCTCATAGGGTAACGTGGTCGTCTACTTGGACAACCTTAGAATTTGTCCTGAATTCAGAGCCGGTCCGTCAGAAGTTCCGGAGGCCCGGACCTGCGGCAGGTGTCTGAGGGGCGACAGCCTCGGGGACTGAGCCTCCACATGTCAAACCTGACCCTCTCTCCAGGGGCCACGGGACAGGGTCCGGGCCGGCCGGGGGCGGGAGCCGGGGCGGGCGCGGAGGGCGGAGGGGCCCCGGGCCACCCCACCCCACCCCACCCCCGTTTCCAGCCCAGGGGGGTGGGACAGAAAAAGAGGCACAGCAAAAAGCCTAGGGCACCCGGTATTCCCAGGCGGTCTCCCATGCAAGTACTAACCGGGCCCGACCCTGCTTAGCTCCCGAGATCAGAGGGAATCGGGCGGGCGGGCGCGTTGCGTTCGGGGTGGTATGGCCACAGAGGCCGGCGGCCGCCCCCGGACGCCTCAAGAGGCCGAGCTGCTGCTACGCGTCCCTCCCTGCCCAGTCGGGTCCCTCCCGCCGCCCTGGCCCTTCGCTAGCCCACCTGCCCCTATGGGGGGGCGGGCGCAGGCGGAGCCTGACGGGTCTCGCGCGCACCCCCCTGCCCCACCCGAACCGCGGACGCACCGCCGTCGCACATCCCAAGGAGCAGACCCACGGGCACGCGCGCAGGGACAGACTTCCACGCGTGGGGGCGGAGGGCCAGAGCCCGAGAGTGCGCGCGAGAGGGCCCTCCGCCGCCTCGCGCCAGGGCACGGCGGGGAGGGGCTTGCGGGCAGGGCCAGGACAAGGAGGCAGGGCCGTGGCTGCCGCTGGTCCTTCACCCGGAGGTCCTGAAGACGTGCAGTGTCCCCCCCCACCGCGCCACCCCACCCCCGTCTGGGGAGGACCGTTCTGCCCCGATTCCCGTCAGGGCCTGCGTGTGGCAGCAGGCCCCGCGCGGGGGCGGGGCCGGGGGCGGGGGGCGGGGGGGCCAGAGCCGGCTATCCTGTTGCACCGTGGGGTGGGGTTTGGGGTGGGTTGCCACGGGTCGGGGGGCCGGTGGGTCGTTTGGGTTTGGGTGGGAGTGCTCCGCGTGTGTCCTCTCTGCCCGGGTGGCCGGCGACTTGCCCTGTGCGGTGCGCCGGTGTGTCTCTCGGGAGCCCCGGCGGCGGCGAGGAGCCCGCCCGGCGTGAGGCCCGGGCCCGAGGCCCGGGTGTGCGGCGGAGAGGAAGTCCACGGTGGGCTGGGGGTCCGGGGGCCCAGGGCACGGTTTGCCGCCGTGGGCTGTCCCGCGCCGGGTGCAGGGGATGTCCCGGAGTGCGGGGCGGGGCCGGAGAAGAGACCCAGCGGCACTTAGGGATCCCGCCGCCCGGCCCGGCCCCGTGTGGGGCCCAGGGCTGGGGCTCGGCTGCCGGCCGAACGGAAGGGCTGGGACGCTCTGCTGCTGCCGCTGCCGCCGCCGCCGCCGCCGCCGCCGCCGCCGCCGCCTGGCGGTGCTGCTGCAGCGGGGGAGAGGGGAGGAAGGCCCGGGCGGGGGCAGCGGGCCGCGCCGGGGGGCCGGGGGCCGAGCGCGAAAGGGGGGGCGGGCGCGGAGCGCGGGGGGCCCCCCACCCCCCCCCCGACCCCCCACGGGCCGGCGGGCGGGACAAAAGAAGAGGCAAAAGCCTACAGCACCCGGTATTCCCAGGCGGTCTCCCATCCAAGTACTAACCAGGCCCGACCCTGCTTAGCTTCCGAGATCAGACGAGATCGGGCGCGTTCAGGGTGGTATGGCCGTAGACGGCGGCGGCCGGCCCCGGACGCCTCAAGAGGCCGAGCTGCTGCGACGTGGCCCTCCGGGCCCAGCGCCCCGACCCCCACCCCCGACACCCCCGCGCCGTCCTGCAGCCCCGTAGCCTTCAAAGCCTTGCTCGGCAGCTGCTACACAGCACAGAAGCAACACTTTGCCGCAGACACATATACAAATCACAGCAAAAATCAAAGACTCAATAGGACATCTCTTCAAAGCACGGAGGACACAAACGGGAGGACAACGTGTGACTTGTCAGATTCTACAGACGGCAGGAGCCCACATGAAGGCTCAGGGAAATATTCCAAAGGAGTGGGACATGGCTCCGAGCTCCCCGGACATGAGCAGACTGGCTTCGGCTGACAGCAGCTCTTAGATTGTCACAGTGGAGCCAGGAAAGTAGAAAGTTCCTTCCTCGCCTTTCCTGCTTGGCGCAGTAGCAAGTAGTCCACGGTGATACGGTGAATGGATACGATTATTGTGTGGCATCACGCAAAGAGCGAATGCTGTGGGTGTCTTTGAGAACTGGGAATTTGGGTGTGAGAGAAAGAGGTGAAATCGATAAAGTATAGAGTAAAAAGCCTCTAATTTCTCAGTTTCCATTTGGATTCTCAGTGTAAGCTCAATGTATTTTTCTTTAGTTTTTTAATCTAATTCTATTTTATTGTTTAGTTTTTAGTTGTTTCCCATGGAAAGTGCTGAGAAATAGGTGCAAACTCAACAGCAGTGCATTTCACCAGCATCTAGGTCGTGGTCTCCACAAACCATTGTTATTAAACGGTCCTAAGACTTACTGGAGACATAGGCTGACTTCAAGTCTGGGGCGGGAAATGGACGCTTCTTATGCTGGGAAGCGTGGATGCTATGACATCCAACAGGACGAGGGTCACGTCAAAAGACACAGGAACCAGAATGAGTAGACTCCCGTTTGCCAAACACAGGACAGTCTGATCACCAGTAAGTATAATAATTGCAAGATATCGAAACACATTAAATATGCTTAAATCCACGATTACACCCCTCACAGCGGCAAAACTGACTCGGGTCACTGTGGACAGCGGTAGGAAACAAAGGGAAATGGTGACAGCCGGGGCCGCCCCCAACTAGTTGGGATGTGTGGACACTCTTTCAAAAGACATCTCAACCCATCACCATGTATGCACTGTATTTGCACTGGATTCAAAGAAACTGAAGTGAGTGTATGTGTCTCAGGGAAACGCAGACATCGAGTACTTGCTGTTATCTCTAATACGGTTAAATGTTTAGATGGAATAATGTGGCTGTGATTACACTGAAAAAGGAAAGAAAGCCTCCACCTTTGATAGAAACATATTGACCCTTTATCGATGGAGGGATATTACTAAGGGGATCATGAACTTAAGGTAGGAGGGGTATAAAAGAAACAAGATCTGGCTGGCCAAGGGTTGGTGATTTCTTGAGTCAGGGTAGTGAGTATGTATTCTACTATTCTGTCTGTTTTTGTTTCTATTTCAAATTTCCCATAATAAAAAAGTGTCAAAAGATACCACGAAGAGGGTAAAAAACAAGCCGCAAACAGGACAAGGCATCTGTAGCGCATATACTTGGCAAGATATTACTATTACAGAATATCTATGTGTAATATGCTTCATACGCATTTGGCACTGTATCCTCACTATTAATCAGGGAAATAGGAAATAAACATTGAAGCAAGGTGTAGTTTCAAACTCACCAGATTGAGGAAACTTAAAAAACCGATCGCTGTGTTGGCTGGGAGGAAAACTCTTACCCACACCCTGCTGATACGGGAGGTGAAGTGATAGAACCATTTGGAAAACAATGTAGCATAAATGGATATGAATCCACACTGGCGTCATTCAGGAGCAAGCGTATTCTCTGAGGAGCACGTACCAGAGAGAAGATAGGGCACGTGTGACCAGGAATCGTCTAGGGTAATACTCACGGGAGCCCTGTGTACACGGACCTAGTCAAAGATCGGATAAAGATATTTCGATTGCTTCGTGCAGTGCCATTCTATAGCAGTGCTGATGAACTGCAGCTTCCTGTGTCAGCAAGGAGTATTCCCCAAACAGAAGGTTTCCCCTGGCACACAAGTTACCCAGAATGCATCCACAATGGTTCCACATGTATTATATAAACTGTGAAAATAACAAACTACCTCAATGAGACAGTCCTATAACAGAGAGCAAAAACTTTAAAAGGAAAAGCAAGCAAAATGCTGACAGTCGAGATGGGATTTGTTGGGGAGAAGTGTTTCTTTGGTTGCATGCCTTCAGGAAAAGATACACAGCGGCTTGCGACCTATGAATAAACTCCCAGTTTTATAAGGTGAGTGGTAGAGTTTTGGTACAGTTAACTCGATTTAATCTAATAATAATAATAATAATTATTATTATTATTATTATTATTATTCTTCAACATGTCCATTTCCCTAATTAAAAGAAAAGGAGAAAGAAACAGATTGTAAGTTTCTAGTTATAAACCCTGTTTAAATTTGATTATTTATTAATTTGGGGGAAATGATTAGTTTGGGGGCTCTGTGTCCATCTATCGAGGAATACAGTATAGCCTCTCCATCGATTTGGGCCATCATTTATGTTTGTTACTAAGTTTTCCATCTAAGTTGGCACGTTTTTCCCGTAGGTGCTGTGTAGATTCTCTGTGACTTTGACTGTGATCCTTTTTAAAAATTGCATTCATTATTGTGTATTTGCTAGGAAATAAGAAATATCGAAACTATCGATTGAACGTTGATTTCATGTAGAGCTGTCTTGCGGGACTCACCTAGGCTTTCTACAGGTCTCCCATGCCTAGGGGCAAACAGTGTATTTTGAGAACCGTAGGAGGTGAGGACAATGAACGAGGTGATTTTTCCTTTCCCACCTATTATTAGTGTTTTCCCTTGTTTTAGTGTGTATTTTAGAGCGTCTGTTGCAGTATTGACCAGAAGAATCTCATTATCAACACCCTGGTCTTGCTCGTGACTTTCCAAAGAATGTTTTTACTTCTGAATCCTTAAGACTATTTTCTAAGGATTTAGACTTTTGAAAAGAGTTTCCAGATGTCTTCTCTTCTGGATTCTTAAATTATTTTATCGTGAACGAATGGCCAACTGTTCAGATTCTATTCTTCTGCATATATGGATAGGATCAAATTTCTCCTCTCATAGGGTAACGTGGTCGTCTACTTGGACAACCTTAGAATTTGTCCTGAATTCAGAGCCGGTCCGTCAGAAGTTCCGGAGGCCCGGACCTGCGGCAGGTGTCTGAGGGGCGACAGCCTCGGGGACTGAGCCTCCACATGTCAAACCTGACCCTCTCTCCAGGGGCCACGGGACAGGGTCCGGGCCGGCCGGGGGCGGGAGCCGGGGCGGGCGCGGAGGGCGGAGGGGCCCCGGGCCACCCCACCCCACCCCACCCCCGTTTCCAGCCCAGGGGGGTGGGACAGAAAAAGAGGCACAGCAAAAAGCCTAGGGCACCCGGTATTCCCAGGCGGTCTCCCATGCAAGTACTAACCGGGCCCGACCCTGCTTAGCTCCCGAGATCAGAGGGAATCGGGCGGGCGGGCGCGTTGCGTTCGGGGTGGTATGGCCACAGAGGCCGGCGGCCGCCCCCGGACGCCTCAAGAGGCCGAGCTGCTGCTACGCGTCCCTCCCTGCCCAGTCGGGTCCCTCCCGCCGCCCTGGCCCTTCGCTAGCCCACCTGCCCCTATGGGGGGGGCGGGCGCAGGCGGAGCCTGACGGGTCTCGCGCGCACCCCCCTGCCCCACCCGAACCGCGGAGGCACCGCCGTCGCACATCCCAAGGAGCAGACCCACGGGCACGCGCGCAGGGACAGACTTCCACGCGTGGGGGCGGAGGGCCAGAGCCCGAGAGTGCGCGCGAGAGGGCCCTCCGCCGCCTCGCGCCAGGGCACGGCAGGGCCAGGACAAGGAGGCAGGGCCGTGGCTGCCGCTGGTCCTTCACCCGGAGGTCCTGAAGACGTGCAGTGTCCCCCCCACCGCGCCACCCCACCCCCGTCTGGGGAGGACCGTTCTGCCCCGATTCCCGTCAGGGCCTGCGTGTGGCAGCAGGCCCCGCGCGGGGGCGGGGCCGGGGGCGGGGGGCGGGGGGGCCAGAGCCGGCTATCCTGTTGCACCGTGGGGTGGGGTTTGGGGTGGGTTGCCACGGGTCGGGGGGCCGGTGGGTCGTTTGGGTTTGGGTGGGAGTGCTCCGCGTGTGTCCTCTCTGCCCGGGTGGCCGGCGACTTGCCCTGTGCGGTGCGCCGGTGTGTCTCTCGGGAGCCCCGGCGGCGGCGAGGAGCCCGCCCGGCGTGAGGCCCGGGCCCGAGGCCCGGGTGTGCGGCGGAGAGGAAGTCCACGGTGGGCTGGGGGTCCGGGGGCCCAGGGCACGGTTTGCCGCCGTGGGCTGTCCCGCGCCGGGTGCAGGGGATGTCCCGGAGTGCGGGGCGGGGCCGGAGAAGAGACCCAGCGGCACTTAGGGATCCCGCCGCCCGGCCCGGCCCCGTGTGGGGCCCAGGGCTGGGGCTCGGCTGCCGGCCGAACGGAAGGGCTGGGACGCTCTGCTGCTGCCGCTGCCGCCGCCGCCGCCGCCGCCGCCGCCGCCGCCGCCGCCGCCGCCTGGCGGTGCTGCTGCAGCGGGGGAGAGGGGAGGAAGGCCCGGGCGGGGGCAGCGGGCCGCGCCGGGGGGCCGGGGGCCGAGCGCGAAAGGGGGGGCGGGCGCGGAGCGCGGGGGGCCCCCCACCCCCCCCCGACCCCCCACGGGCCGGCGGGCGGGACAAAAGAAGAGGCAAAAGCCTACAGCACCCGGTATTCCCAGGCGGTCTCCCATCCAAGTACTAACCAGGCCCGACCCTGCTTAGCTTCCGAGATCAGACGAGATCGGGCGCGTTCAGGGTGGTATGGCCGTAGACGGCGGCGGCCGGCCCCGGACGCCTCAAGAGGCCGAGCTGCTGCGACGTGGCCCTCCGGGCCCAGCGCCCCGACCCCCACCCCCGACACCCCCCGCGCCGTCCTGCAGCCCCGTAGCCTTCAAAGCCTTGCTCGGCAGCTGCTACACAGCACAGAAGCAACACTTTGCCGCAGACACATATACAAATCACAGCAAAAATCAAAGACTCAATAGGACATCTCTTCAAAGCACGGAGGACACAAACGGGAGGACAACGTGTGACTTGTCAGATTCTACAGACGGCAGGAGCCCACATGAAGGCTCAGGGAAATATTCCAAAGGAGTGGGACATGGCTCCGAGCTCCCCGGACATGAGCAGACTGGCTTCGGCTGACAGCAGCTCTTAGATTGTCACAGTGGAGCCAGGAAAGTAGAAAGTTCCTTCCTCGCCTTTCCTGCTTGGCGCAGTAGCAAGTAGTCCACGGTGATACGGTGAATGGATACGATTATTGTGTGGCATCACGCAAAGAGCGAATGCTGTGGGTGTCTTTGAGAACTGGGAATTTGGGTGTGAGAGAAAGAGGTGAAATCGATAAAGTATAGAGTAAAAAGCCTCTAATTTCTCAGTTTCCATTTGGATTCTCAGTGTAAGCTCAATGTATTTTTCTTTAGTTTTTTAATCTAATTCTATTTTATTGTTTAGTTTTTAGTTGTTTCCCATGGAAAGTGCTGAGAAATAGGTGCAAACTCAACAGCAGTGCATTTCACCAGCATCTAGGTCGTGGTCTCCACAAACCATTGTTATTAAACGGTCCTAAGACTTACTGGAGACATAGGCTGACTTCAAGTCTGGGGCGGGAAATGGACGCTTCTTATGCTGGGAAGCGTGGATGCTATGACATCCAACAGGACGAGGGTCACGTCAAAAGACACAGGAACCAGAATGAGTAGACTCCCGTTTGCCAAACACAGGACAGTCTGATCACCAGTAAGTATAATAATTGCAAGATATCGAAACACATTAAATATGCTTAAATCCACGATTACACCCCTCACAGCGGCAAAACTGACTCGGGTCACTGTGGACAGCGGTAGGAAACAAAGGGAAATGGTGACAGCCGGGGCCGCCCCCAACTAGTTGGGATGTGTGGACACTCTTTCAAAAGACCCATCACCATGTATGCACTGTATTTGCACTGGATTCAAAGAAACTGAAGTGAGTGTATGTGTCTCAGGGAAACGCAGACATCGAGTACTTGCTGTTATCTCTAATACGGTTAAATGTTTAGATGGAATAATGTGGCTGTGATTACACTGAAAAAGGAAAGAAAGCCTCCACCTTTGATAGAAACATATTGACCCTTTATCGATGGAGGGATATTACTAAGGGGATCATGAACTTAAGGTAGGAGGGGTATAAAAGAAACAAGATCTGGCTGGCCAAGGGTTGGTGATTTCTTGAGTCAGGGTAGTGAGTATGTATTCTACTATTCTGTCTGTTTTTGTTTCTATTTCAAATTTCCCATAATAAAAAGTGTCAAAAGATACCACGAAGAGGGTAAAAAACAAGCCGCAAACAGGACAAGGCATCTGTAGCGCATATACTTGGCAAGATATTACTATTACAGAATATCTATGTGTAATATGCTTCATACGCATTTGGCACTGTATCCTCACTATTAATCAGGGAAATAGGAAATAAACATTGAAGCAAGGTGTAGTTTCAAACTCACCAGATTGAGGAAACTTAAAAAACCGATCGCTGTGTTGGCTGGGAGGAAAACTCTTACCCACACCCTGCTGATACGGGAGGTGAAGTGATAGAACCATTTGGAAAACAATGTAGCATAAATGGATATGAATCCACACTGGCGTCATTCAGGAGCAAGCGTATTCTCTGAGGAGCACGTACCAGAGAGAAGATAGGGCACGTGTGACCAGGAATCGTCTAGGGTAATACTCACGGGAGCCCTGTGTACACGGACCTAGTCAAAGATCGGATAAAGATATTTCAATTGCATCGTGCAGTGCAATTCTATAGCAGTGCTGATGAACTGCAGCTTCCTGTGTCAGCAAGGAGTATTCCCCAAACAGAAGGTTTCCCCTGGCACACAAGTTACCCAGAATGCATCCACAATGGTTCCACATGTATTATATAAACTGTGAAAATAACAAACTACCTCAATGAGACAGTCCTATAACAGAGAGCAAAAACTTTAAAAGGAAAAGCAAGCAAAATGCTGACAGTCGAGATGGGATTTGTTGGGGAGAAGTGTTTCTTTGGTTGCATGCCTTCAGGAAAAGATACACAGCGGCTTGCGACCTATGAATAAACTCCCAGTTTTATAAGGTGAGTGGTAGAGTTTTGGTACAGTTAACTCGATTTAATCTAATAATAATAATAATTATTATTATTATTATTATTATTATTATTATTCTTCAACATGTCCATTTCCCTAATTAAAAGAAAAGGAGAAAGAAACAGATTGTAAGTTTCTAGTTATAAACCCTGTTTAAATTTGATTATTTATTAATTTGGGGGAAATGATTAGTTTGGGGGCTCTGTGTCCATCTATCGAGGAATACAGTATAGCCTCTCCATCGATTTGGGCCATCATTTATGTTTGTTACTAAGTTTTCCATCTAAGTTGGCACGTTTTTCCCGTAGGTGCTGTGTAGATTCTCTGTGACTTTGACTGTGATCCTTTTTAAAAATTGCATTCATTATTGTGTATTTGCTAGGAAATAAGAAATATCGAAACTATCGATTGAACGTTGATTTCATGTAGAGCTGTCTTGCGGGACTCACCTAGGCTTTCTACAGGTCTCCCATGCCTAGGGGCAAACAGTGTATTTTGAGAACCGTAGGAGGTGAGGACAATGAACGAGGTGATTTTTCCTTTCCCACCTATTATTAGTGTTTTCCCTTGTTTTAGTGTGTATTTTAGAGCGTCTGTTGCAGTATTGACCAGAAGAATCTCATTATCAACACCCTGGTCTTGCTCGTGACTTTCCAAAGAATGTTTTTACTTCTGAATCCTTAAGACTATTTTCTAAGGATTTAGACTTTTGAAAAGAGTTTCCAGATGTCTTCTCTTCTGGATTCTTAAATTATTTTATCGTGAACGAATGGCCAACTGTTCAGATTCTATTCTTCTGCATATATGGATAGGATCAAATTTCTCCTCTCATAGGGTAACGTGGTCGTCTACTTGGACAACCTTAGAATTTGTCCTGAATTCAGAGCCGGTCCGTCAGAAGTTCCGGAGGCCCGGACCTGCGGCAGGTGTCTGAGGGGCGACAGCCTCGGGGACTGAGCCTCCACATGTCAAACCTGACCCTCTCTCCAGGGGCCACGGGACAGGGTCCGGGCCGGCCGGGGGCGGGAGCCGGGGCGGGCGCGGAGGGCGGAGGGGCCCCGGGCCACCCCACCCCACCCCACCCCCGTTTCCAGCCCAGGGGGGTGGGACAGAAAAAGAGGCACAGCAAAAAGCCTAGGGCACCCGGTATTCCCAGGCGGTCTCCCATGCAAGTACTAACCGGGCCCGACCCTGCTTAGCTCCCGAGATCAGAGGGAATCGGGCGGGCGGGCGCGTTGCGTTCGGGGTGGTATGGCCACAGAGGCCGGCGGCCGCCCCCGGACGCCTCAAGAGGCCGAGCTGCTGCTACGCGTCCCTCCCTGCCCAGTCGGGTCCCTCCCGCCGCCCTGGCCCTTCGCTAGCCCACCTGCCCCTATGGGGGGGCGGGCGCAGGCGGAGCCTGACGGGTCTCGCGCGCACCCCCCTGCCCCACCCGAACCGCGGAGGCACCGCCGTCGCACATCCCAAGGAGCAGACCCACGGGCACGCGCGCAGGGACAGACTTCCACGCGTGGGGGCGGAGGGCCAGAGCCCGAGAGTGCGCGCGAGAGGGCCCTCCGCCGCCTCGCGCCAGGGCACGGCGGGGAGGGGCTTGCGGGCAGGGCCAGGACAAGGAGGCAGGGCCGTGGCTGCCGCTGGTCCTTCACCCGGAGGTCCTGAAGACGTGCAGTGTCCCCCCCACCGCGCCACCCCACCCCCGTCTGGGGAGGACCGTTCTGCCCCGATTCCCGTCAGGGCCTGCGTGTGGCAGCAGGCCCCGCGCGGGGGCGGGGCCGGGGGCGGGGGGCGGGGGGGGCCAGAGCCGGCTATCCTGTTGCACCGTGGGGTGGGGTTTGGGGTGGGTTGCCACGGGTCGGG
The DNA here is from genome assembly GCF_020740605.2 of Lemur catta. Taxonomy (NCBI): domain Eukaryota; kingdom Metazoa; phylum Chordata; class Mammalia; order Primates; family Lemuridae; genus Lemur; species Lemur catta. The sequence goes on along the minus strand of NW_025423759.1, from coordinate 11,196 downwards.
GGGCCGGTGGGTCGTTTGGGTTTGGGTGGGAGTGCTCCGCGTGTGTCCTCTCTGCCCGGGTGGCCGGCGACTTGCCCTGTGCGGTGCGCCGGTGTGTCTCTCGGGAGCCCCGGCGGCGGCGAGGAGCCCGCCCGGCGTGAGGCCCGGGCCCGAGGCCCGGGTGTGCGGCGGAGAGGAAGTCCACGGTGGGCTGGGGGTCCGGGGGCCCAGGGCACGGTTTGCCGCCGTGGGCTGTCCCGCGCCGGGTGCAGGGGATGTCCCGGAGTGCGGGGCGGGGCCGGAGAAGAGACCCAGCGGCACTTAGGGATCCCGCCGCCCGGCCCGGCCCCGTGTGGGGCCCAGGGCTGGGGCTCGGCTGCCGGCCGAACGGAAGGGCTGGGACGCTCTGCTGCTGCCGCTGCCGCCGCCGCCGCCGCCGCCGCCGCCGCCGCCGCCGCCTGGCGGTGCTGCTGCAGCGGGGGAGAGGGGAGGAAGGCCCGGGCGGGGGCAGCGGGCCGCGCCGGGGGGCCGGGGGCCGAGCGCGAAAGGGGGGGCGGGCGCGGAGCGCGGGGGGCCCCCCACCCCCCCCCGACCCCCCACGGGCCGGCGGGCGGGACAAAAGAAGAGGCAAAAGCCTACAGCACCCGGTATTCCCAGGCGGTCTCCCATCCAAGTACTAACCAGGCCCGACCCTGCTTAGCTTCCGAGATCAGACGAGATCGGGCGCGTTCAGGGTGGTATGGCCGTAGACGGCGGCGGCCGGCCCCGGACGCCTCAAGAGGCCGAGCTGCTGCGACGTGGCCCTCCGGGCCCAGCGCCCCGACCCCCACCCCCGACACCCCCGCGCCGTCCTGCAGCCCCGTAGCCTTCAAAGCCTTGCTCGGCAGCTGCTACACAGCACAGAAGCAACACTTTGCCGCAGACACATATACAAATCACAGCAAAAATCAAAGACTCAATAGGACATCTCTTCAAAGCACGGAGGACACAAACGGGAGGACAACGTGTGACTTGTCAGATTCTACAGACGGCAGGAGCCCACATGAAGGCTCAGGGAAATATTCCAAAGGAGTGGGACATGGCTCCGAGCTCCCCGGACATGAGCAGACTGGCTTCGGCTGACAGCAGCTCTTAGATTGTCACAGTGGAGCCAGGAAAGTAGAAAGTTCCTTCCTCGCCTTTCCTGCTTGGCGCAGTAGCAAGTAGTCCACGGTGATACGGTGAATGGATACGATTATTGTGTGGCATCACGCAAAGAGCGAATGCTGTGGGTGTCTTTGAGAACTGGGAATTTGGGTGTGAGAGAAAGAGGTGAAATCGATAAAGTATAGAGTAAAAAGCCTCTAATTTCTCAGTTTCCATTTGGATTCTCAGTGTAAGCTCAATGTATTTTTCTTTAGTTTTTTAATCTAATTCTATTTTATTGTTTAGTTTTTAGTTGTTTCCCATGGAAAGTGCTGAGAAATAGGTGCAAACTCAACAGCAGTGCATTTCACCAGCATCTAGGTCGTGGTCTCCACAAACCATTGTTATTAAACGGTCCTAAGACTTACTGGAGACATAGGCTGACTTCAAGTCTGGGGCGGGAAGACGCTTCTTATGCTGGGAAGCGTGGATGCTATGACATCCAACAGGACGAGGGTCACGTCAAAAGACACAGGAACCAGAATGAGTAGACTCCCGTTTGCCAAACACAGGACAGTCTGATCACCAGTAAGTATAATAATTGCAAGATATCGAAACACATTAAATATGCTTAAATCCACGATTACACCCCTCACAGCGGCAAAACTGACTCGGGTCACTGTGGACAGCGGTAGGAAACAAAGGGAAATGGTGACAGCCGGGGCCGCCCCCAACTAGTTGGGATGTGTGGACACTCTTTCAAAAGACATCTCAACCCATCACCATGTATGCACTGTATTTGCACTGGATTCAAAGAAACTGAAGTGAGTGTATGTGTCTCAGGGAAACGCAGACATCGAGTACTTGCTGTTATCTCTAATACGGTTAAATGTTTAGATGGAATAATGTGGCTGTGATTACACTGAAAAAGGAAAGAAAGCCTCCACCTTTGATAGAAACATATTGACCCTTTATCGATGGAGGGATATTACTAAGGGGATCATGAACTTAAGGTAGGAGGGGTATAAAAGAAACAAGATCTGGCTGGCCAAGGGTTGGTGATTTCTTGAGTCAGGGTAGTGAGTATGTATTCTACTATTCTGTCTGTTTTTGTTTCTATTTCAAATTTCCCATAATAAAAAGTGTCAAAAGATACCACGAAGAGGGTAAAAAACAAGCCGCAAACAGGACAAGGCATCTGTAGCGCATATACTTGGCAAGATATTACTATTACAGAATATCTATGTGTAATATGCTTCATACGCATTTGGCACTGTATCCTCACTATTAATCAGGGAAATAGGAAATAAACATTGAAGCAAGGTGTAGTTTCAAACTCACCAGATTGAGGAAACTTAAAAAACCGATCGCTGTGTTGGCTGGGAGGAAAACTCTTACCCACACCCTGCTGATACGGGAGGTGAAGTGATAGAACCATTTGGAAAACAATGTAGCATAAATGGATATGAATCCACACTGGCGTCATTCAGGAGCAAGCGTATTCTCTGAGGAGCACGTACCAGAGAGAAGATAGGGCACGTGTGACCAGGAATCGTCTAGGGTAATACTCACGGGAGCCCTGTGTACACGGACCTAGTCAAAGATCGGATAAAGATATTTCGATTGCTTCGTGCAGTGCCATTCTATAGCAGTGCTGATGAACTGCAGCTTCCTGTGTCAGCAAGGAGTATTCCCCAAACAGAAGGTTTCCCCTGGCACACAAGTTACCCAGAATGCATCCACAATGGTTCCACATGTATTATATAAACTGTGAAAATAACAAACTACCTCAATGAGACAGTCCTATAACAGAGAGCAAAAACTTTAAAAGGAAAAGCAAGCAAAATGCTGACAGTCGAGATGGGATTTGTTGGGGAGAAGTGTTTCTTTGGTTGCATGCCTTCAGGAAAAGATACACAGCGGCTTGCGACCTATGAATAAACTCCCAGTTTTATAAGGTGAGTGGTAGAGTTTTGGTACAGTTAACTCGATTTAATCTAATAATAATAATAATTATTATTATTATTATTATTATTATTCTTCAACATGTCCATTTCCCTAATTAAAAGAAAAGGAGAAAGAAACAGATTGTAAGTTTCTAGTTATAAACCCTGTTTAAATTTGATTATTTATTAATTTGGGGGAAATGATTAGTTTGGGGGCTCTGTGTCCATCTATCGAGGAATACAGTATAGCCTCTCCATCGATTTGGGCCATCATTTATGTTTGTTACTAAGTTTTCCATCTAAGTTGGCACGTTTTTCCCGTAGGTGCTGTGTAGATTCTCTGTGACTTTGACTGTGATCCTTTTTAAAAATTGCATTCATTATTGTGTATTTGCTAGGAAATAAGAAATATCGAAACTATCGATTGAACGTTGATTTCATGTAGAGCTGTCTTGCGGGACTCACCTAGGCTTTCTACAGGTCTCCCATGCCTAGGGGCAAACAGTGTATTTTGAGAACCGTAGGAGGTGAGGACAATGAACGAGGTGATTTTTCCTTTCCCACCTATTATTAGTGTTTTCCCTTGTTTTAGTGTGTATTTTAGAGCGTCTGTTGCAGTATTGACCAGAAGAATCTCATTATCAACACCCTGGTCTTGCTCGTGACTTTCCAAAGAATGTTTTTACTTCTGAATCCTTAAGACTATTTTCTAAGGATTTAGACTTTTGAAAAGAGTTTCCAGATGTCTTCTCTTCTGGATTCTTAAATTATTTTATCGTGAACGAATGGCCAACTGTTCAGATTCTATTCTTCTGCATATATGGATAGGATCAAATTTCTCCTCTCATAGGGTAACGTGGTCGTCTACTTGGACAACCTTAGAATTTGTCCTGAATTCAGAGCCGGTCCGTCAGAAGTTCCGGAGGCCCGGACCTGCGGCAGGTGTCTGAGGGGCGACAGCCTCGGGGACTGAGCCTCCACATGTCAAACCTGACCCTCTCTCCAGGGGCCACGGGACAGGGTCCGGGCCGGCCGGGGGCGGGAGCCGGGGCGGGCGCGGAGGGCGGAGGGGCCCCGGGCCACCCCACCCCACCCCACCCCCGTTTCCAGCCCAGGGGGGTGGGACAGAAAAAGAGGCACAGCAAAAAGCCTAGGGCACCCGGTATTCCCAGGCGGTCTCCCATGCAAGTACTAACCGGGCCCGACCCTGCTTAGCTCCCGAGATCAGAGGGAATCGGGCGGGCGGGCGCGTTGCGTTCGGGGTGGTATGGCCACAGAGGCCGGCGGCCGCCCCCGGACGCCTCAAGAGGCCGAGCTGCTGCTACGCGTCCCTCCCTGCCCAGTCGGGTCCCTCCCGCCGCCCTGGCCCTTCGCTAGCCCACCTGCCCCTATGGGGGGGCGGGCGCAGGCGGAGCCTGACGGGTCTCGCGCGCACCCCCCCTGCCCCACCCGAACCGCGGAGGCACCGCCGTCGCACATCCCAAGGAGCAGACCCACGGGCACGCGCGCAGGGACAGACTTCCACGCGTGGGGGCGGAGGGCCAGAGCCCGAGAGTGCGCGCGAGAGGGCCCTCCGCCGCCTCGCGCCAGGGCACGGCGGGGGAGGGGCTTGCGGGCAGGGCCAGGACAAGGAGGCAGGGCCGTGGCTGCCGCTGGTCCTTCACCCGGAGGTCCTGAAGACGTGCAGTGTCCCCCCCCACCGCGCCACCCCACCCCCGTCTGGGGAGGGACCGTTCTGCCCCGATTCCCGTCAGGGCCTGCGTGTGGCAGCAGGCCCCGCGCGGGGGCGGGGCCGGGGGGCGGGGGGCGGGGGGGCCAGAGCCGGCTATCCTGTTGCACCGTGGGGTGGGGTTTGGGGTGGGTTGCCACGGGTCGGGGGGCCGGTGGGTCGTTTGGGTTTGGGGTGGGAGTGCTCCGCGTGTGTCCTCTCTGCCCGGGTGGCCGGCGACTTGCCCTGTGCGGTGCGCCGGTGTGTCTCTCGGGAGCCCCGGCGGCGGCGAGGAGCCCGCCCGGCGTGAGGCCCGGGCCCGAGGCCCGGGTGTGCGGCGGAGAGGAAGTCCACGGTGGGCTGGGGGTCCGGGGGCCCAGGGCACGGTTTGCCGCCGTGGGCTGTCCCGCGCCGGGTGCAGGGGATGTCCCGGAGTGCGGGGCGGGGCCGGAGAAGAGACCCAGCGGCACTTAGGGATCCCGCCGCCCGGCCCGGCCCCGTGTGGGGCCCAGGGCTGGGGCTCGGCTGCCGGCCGAACGGAAGGGCTGGGACGCTCTGCTGCTGCCGCTGCCGCCGCCGCCGCCGCCGCCGCCGCCGCCGCCGCCTGGCGGTGCTGCTGCAGCGGGGGAGAGGGGAGGAAGGCCCGGGCGGGGGGCAGCGGGCCGCGCCGGGGGGCCGGGGGCCGAGCGCGAAAGGGGGGGCGGGCGCGGAGCGCGGGGGGCCCCCCACCCCCCCCGACCCCCCACGGGCCGGCGGGCGGGACAAAAGAAGAGGCAAAAGCCTACAGCACCCGGTATTCCCAGGCGGTCTCCCATCCAAGTACTAACCAGGCCCGACCCTGCTTAGCTTCCGAGATCAGACGAGATCGGGCGCGTTCAGGGTGGTATGGCCGTAGACGGCGGCGGCCGGCCCCGGACGCCTCAAGAGGCCGAGCTGCTGCGACGTGGCCCTCCGGGCCCAGCGCCCCGACCCCCACCCCCGACACCCCCGCGCCGTCCTGCAGCCCCGTAGCCTTCAAAGCCTTGCTCGGCAGCTGCTACACAGCACAGAAGCAACACTTTGCCGCAGACACATATACAAATCACAGCAAAAATCAAAGACTCAATAGGACATCTCTTCAAAGCACGGAGGACACAAACGGGAGGACAACGTGTGACTTGTCAGATTCTACAGACGGCAGGAGCCCACATGAAGCTCAGGGAAATATTCCAAAGGAGTGGGACATGGCTCCGAGCTCCCCGGACATGAGCAGACTGGCTTCGGCTGACAGCAGCTCTTAGATTGTCACAGTGGAGCCAGGAAAGTAGAAAGTTCCTTCCTCGCCTTTCCTGCTTGGCGCAGTAGCAAGTAGTCCACGGTGATACGGTGAATGGATACGATTATTCTGTGGCATCACGCAAAGAGCGAATGCTGTGGGTGTCTTTGAGAACTGGGAATTTGGGTGTGAGAGAAAGAGGTGAAATCGATAAAGTATAGAGTAAAAAGCCTCTAATTTCTCAGTTTCCATTTGGATTCTCAGTGTAAGCTCAATGTATTTTTCTTTAGTTTTTTAATCTAATTCTATTTTATTGTTTAGTTTTTAGTTGTTTCCCATGGAAAGTGCTGAGAAATAGGTGCAAACTCAACAGCAGTGCATTTCACCAGCATCTAGGTCGTGGTCTCCACAAACCATTGTTATTAAACGGTCCTAAGACTTACTGGAGACATAGGCTGACTTCAAGTCTGGGGCGGGAAATGGACGCTTCTTATGCTGGGAAGCGTGGATGCTATGACATCCAACAGGACGAGGGTCACGTCAAAAGACACAGGAACCAGAATGAGTAGACTCCCGTTTGCCAAACACAGGACAGTCTGATCACCAGTAAGTATAATAATTGCAAGATATCGAAACACATTAAATATGCTTAAATCCACGATTACACCCCTCACAGCGGCAAAACTGACTCGGGTCACTGTGGACAGCGGTAGGAAACAAAGGGAAATGGTGACAGCCGGGGCCGCCCCCAACTAGTTGGGATGTGTGGACACTCTTTCAAAAGACATCTCAACCCATCACCATGTATGCACTGTATTTGCACTGGATTCAAAGAAACTGAAGTGAGTGTATGTGTCTCAGGGAAACGCAGACATCGAGTACTTGCTGTTATCTCTAATACGGTTAAATGTTTAGATGGAATAATGTGGCTGTGATTACACTGAAAAAGGAAAGAAAGCCTCCACCTTTGATAGAAACATATTGACCCTTTATCGATGGAGGGATATTACTAAGGGGATCATGAACTTAAGGTAGGAGGGGTATAAAAGAAACAAGATCTGGCTGGCCAAGGGTTGGTGATTTCTTGAGTCAGGGTAGTGAGTATGTATTCTACTATTCTGTCTGTTTTTGTTTCTATTTCAAATTTCCCATAATAAAAAGTGTCAAAAGATACCACGAAGAGGGTAAAAAACAAGCCGCAAACAGGACAAGGCATCTGTAGCGCATATACTTGGCAAGATATTACTATTACAGAATATCTATGTGTAATATGCTTCATACGCATTTGGCACTGTATCCTCACTATTAATCAGGGAAATAGGAAATAAACATTGAAGCAAGGTGTAGTTTCAAACTCACCAGATTGAGGAAACTTAAAAAAACCGATCGCTGTGTTGGCTGGGAGGAAAACTCTTACCCACACCCTGCTGATACGGGAGGTGAAGTGATAGAACCATTTGGAAAACAATGTAGCATAAATGGATATGAATCCACACTGGCGTCATTCAGGAGCAAGCGTATTCTCTGAGGAGCACGTACCAGAGAGAAGATAGGGCACGTGTGACCAGGAATCGTCTAGGGTAATACTCACGGGAGCCCTGTGTACACGGACCTAGTCAAAGATCGGATAAAGATATTTCAATTGCTTCGTGCAGTGCCATTCTATAGCAGTGCTGATGAACTGCAGCTTCCTGTGTCAGCAAGGAGTATTCCCCAAACAGAAGGTTTCCCCTGGCACACAAGTTACCCAGAATGCATCCACAATGGTTCCACATGTATTATATAAACTGTGAAAATAACAAACTACCTCAATGAGACAGTCCTATAACAGAGAGCAAAAACTTTAAAAGGAAAAGCAAGCAAAATGCTGACAGTCGAGATGGGATTTGTTGGGGAGAAGTGTTTCTTTGGTTGCATGCCTTCAGGAAAAGATACACAGCGGCTTGCGACCTATGAATAAACTCCCAGTTTTATAAGGTGAGTGGTAGAGTTTTGGTACAGTTAACTCGATTTAATCTAATAATAATAATAATTATTATTATTATTATTATTATTATTATTCTTCAACATGTCCATTTCCCTAATTAAAAGAAAAGGAGAAAGAAACAGATTGTAAGTTTTCTAGTTATAAACCCTGTTTAAATTTGATTATTTATTAATTTGGGGGAAATGATTAGTTTGGGGGCTCTGTGTCCATCTATCGAGGAATACAGTATAGCCTCTCCATCGATTTGGGCCATCATTTATGTTTGTTACTAAGTTTTCCATCTAAGTTGGCACGTTTTTCCCGTAGGTGCTGTGTAGATTCTCTGTGACTTTGACTGTGATCCTTTTTAAAAATTGCATTCATTATTGTGTATTTGCTAGGAAATAAGAAATATCGAAACTATCGATTGAACGTTGATTTCATGTAGAGCTGTCTTGCGGGACTCACCTAGGCTTTCTACAGGTCTCCCATGCCTAGGGGCAAACAGTGTATTTTTGAGAACCGTAGGAGGTGAGGACAATGAACGAGGTGATTTTCCTTTCCCACCCTATTATTAGTGTTTTCCCTTGTTTTAGTGTGTATTTTAGAGCGTCTGTTGCAGTATTGACCAGAAGAATCTCATTATCAACACCCTGGTCTTGCTCGTGACTTTCCAAAGAATGTTTTTTACTTCTGAATCCTTAAGACTATTTTCTAAGGATGTAGACTTTTGAAAAGAGTTTCCAGATGTCTTCTCTTCTGGATTCTTAAATTATTTTATCGTGAACGAATGGCCAACTGTTCAGATTCTATTCTTCTGCATATATGGATAGGATCAAATTTCTCCTCTCATAGGGTAACGTGGTCGTCTACTTGGACAACCTTAGAATTTTGTCCTGAATTCAGAGCCGGTCCGTCAGAAGTTCCGGAGGCCCGGACCTGCGGCAGGTGTCTGAGGGGCGACAGCCTCGGGGACTGAGCCTCCACATGTCAAACCTGACCCTCTCTCCAGGGGCCACGGGACAGGGTCCGGGCCGGCCGGGGGCGGGAGCCGGGGCGGGCGCGGAGGGCGGAGGGGCCCCGGGCCACCCCCACCCACCCCACCCCCACCCCCCGTTTCCAGCCCAGGGGGGTGGGACAGAAAAAGAGGCACAGCAAAAAGCCTAGGGCACCCGGTATTCCCAGGCGGTCTCCCATGCAAGTACTAACCGGGCCCGACCCTGCCTTAGCTCCCGAGATCAGAGGGAATCGGGCGGGCGGGCGCGTTGCGTTCGGGGTGGTATGGCCACAGAGGCCGGCCGGCCGCCCCCGGACGCCTCAAGAGGGCCGAGCTGCTGCTACGCGTCCCTCCCTGCCCAGTCGGGTCCCCTCCCGCCGCCCTGGCCCTTCGCTAGCCCACCTGCCCCTATGGGGGGGGCGGGCGCAGGCGGAGCCTGACGGGTCTCGCGCGCACCCCCCTGCCCCACCCGAAACCGCGGAGGCACCGCCGTCGCACATCCCAAGGAGCAGACCCACGGGCACGCGCGCAGGGGACAGACTTCCACGCGTGGGGGCGGAGGGCCAGAGCCCGAGAGTGCGCGCGAGAGGGCCCTCCGCCGCCTCGCGCCAGGGCACGGCGGGGGAGGGGCTTGCGGGCAGGGGCCAGGACAAGGAGGCAGGGCCGTGGCTGCCGCTGGTCCTTCACCCGGAGGTCCTGAAGACGTGCAGTGTCCCCCCCCCACCGCGCCACCCCCCACCCCCCGTCTGGGGAGGGACCGTTCTGCCCCCGATTCCCGTCAGGGCCTGCGTGTGGCAGCAGGCCCCGCGCGGGGGGCGGGGCCGGGGGCGGGGGGCGGGGGGGGCCAGAGCCGGCTATCCTGTTGCAACCGTGGGGTGGGGTTTGGGGTGGGTTGCCACGGGTCGGGGGGGCCGGTGGGTCGTTTGGGTTTGGGTGGGAGTGCTCCGCGTGTGTCCCTCTCTGCCCGGGTGGCCGGCGACTTGCCCTGTGCGGTGCGCCGGTGTGTCTCTCGGGAGCCCCGGCGGCGGCGAGGAGCCCGCCCGGCGTGAGGCCCGGGCCCGAGGCCCGGGTGTGCGGCGGAGAGGAAGTCCACGGTGGGCTGGGGGTCCGGGGGCCCAGGGGGCACGGTTTGCCGCCGTGGGCTGTCCCGCGCCGGGGTGCAGGGGATGTCCCCGGAGTGCGGGGCGGGGCCGGAGAAGAGACCTCAGCGGCACTTAGGGATCCCGCCGCCCGGCCCGGCCCCGTGGTGGGGCCCAGGGCTGGGGCTCGGCTGCCGGCCGACACGGAAGGGCTGGGACGCTCTGCTGCTGCCGCTGCCGCCGCCGGCCGCCCGCCGCCGCCGCCGCCGCCCGCCGCCTGGCGGTGCTGCTGCAGCGGGGGAGAGGGGAGGAAGGCCCGGGCGGGGGCAGGGCGGGCCGCGCCGGGGGGCCGGGGGGCCGAGCGCGAAAGGGGGGGCGAGGCGCGGAGCGCGGGGGGGCCCCCCCACCCCCCCCCCGACCCCCCCACGGGCCGGCGGGCGGGACAAAAGAAGAGGCAAAAGCCTACAGCACCCGGTATTCCCAGGCGGTCTCCCATCCAAGTACTAACCAGGCCCGACCCTGCTTAGCTTCCGAGATCAGACGAGATCGGGCGCGTTCAGGGTGGTATGGCCGTAGACGGCGGCGGCCGGCCCCGGACGCCTCAAGAGGCCGAGCTGCTGCGACGTGGCCCTCCGGCCCAGCGCCCCGACCCCCACCCCCGACGACCCCCCCGCGCCGTCCTGCAGCCCCGTAGCCTTCAAAGCCTTGCTCGGCAGCTGCTACACAGCACAGAAGCAACACTTTGCCGCAGACACATATACAAATCACAGCAAAAATCAAAGACTCAATAGGGACATCTCTTCAAAGCACGGAGGACACAAACGGGAGGACAACGTGTGACTTGTCAGATTCTACAGACGGCAGGAGCCCACATGAAGGCTCAGGGGAAATATTCCAAAGGAGTGGGACATGGCTCCGAGCTCCCCGGACATGAGCAGACTGGCTTCGGCTGACCAGCAGCTCTTAGATTGTCACAGTGGAGCCAGGAAAGTAGAAAGTTCCTTCCTCGCCTTTCCTGCTTGGCGCAGTAGCAAGTAGTCCACGGTGATACGGTGAATGGATACGATTATTCTGTGGCATCACGCAAAGAGCGAATGCTGTGGGTGTCTTTGAGAACTGGAATTTGGGTGTGAGAGAAAGA